>NC_080553.1:11934491-12146991 GCF_028640845.1 Ahaetulla prasina | reverse complement strand
GACATGTTGTAATCTATTCTCATCCGTTAAAATACATTGGACACGGCATCTTTCTAACTGGGAAAAACCCTTTTTCTAACACCGCTGCTGTTACTTCTCCCGGAACAAGGACGGTGGGGTCTGAGAGACCTAAAGTGACAGAGATGAGGAAAAAAGACGCCGAGCAGCTGGGTTCAAAGTCTGAATGAATCGGCTGAATGAAGCCCGATACGCTTCTTAATTCAATATTCTGCCCATTTCACCAGGCGCTGTGACTGATTAGATGATGCATTTACCATTTCTCTAACGATTATCTCATCCCTGGGTTTTTAAAACTCCATTGCCCTGAAAGAGTAGATTTTTCTGCATCTGCAGCTCACACCCAAATTCCTCAGAATAATTCCCTGGAACGCAGAACATGGAATAACAAGAGGAACAAACAAGAGTTGGAACAATTGTTTGTTAACGTCTTGCTAACTAAAAAAAGCTGCTCATTTTTGCCCCTTTTCTCCCTCTTTGTTTTCAGGGCTTAGTATTTCTTCTTTTTCAGGACTCGGTGTTGAAGAGTAGATGATTCAACAACCCCATACACTATTCTGGACAAACGGCTCTCTAATCGTTTCTTGAAAACCTCCAGTAATAGAGCATCCCACAACGTCTGGAGGCAAGGCGTTCCACTGGTTAATTGTTCTCACTGTCAGGAAATTTCTCCTTACTTCTAAGTTGCTTCTCTCTGATAAGCTTCCACCTATTACTTAATAATAACAACAGAATAACAGAATTGGATGGGACCTCGGAGGTCTTCTAGTCCAACCCCCTGCTCGAGCAGGAGACCCTACACCAAGGGTCGGCAACCTTAAACACTCAAAGAGCCATTTGGATCCGTTTCCCAAACAAAAGCAAACACCGGGAGCCACACAAAACCCTTCCCGTTGCCTGACTATTTCTTGAGCAGCCACAAAACTAGCAGATGTAGTTGAATTAAACATTCTGTTTTCTTCTGAAATTTTTCTTTTCTTGGATTTATCCATGGTTGGCCTACCGGGAGTTGAAAAACTCAATAAATTGTGTGCTGGCAGTTGTCTCACATCGGTGGTTGTGACTCATATTTTGAGCGACAGGGAGCCGCAACAGAGGGATGAAAGAGCCACATGCGGCTCCAGAGCCACAGGTTGCTGACTCCTGGCCTAAACCATTCCAGACATTCAGAGAACCGGCAGCAAAAATCCCTGCCCTCCCACCCATGCCCACCCAGTCGCCCCGTTGCCCACTTGCCGCTTCTTTTAAAAAATGCTTTTCAAAGGTTAAAAAAAAAAAGGTTCTGATGATCACAGCTGAGCCGCGCGATTGTCAGAGCCTTTTATTTATTTTTTTACTTTTAAAAAGAGTTTTTTACAACCTGTTCGGGCGAACAGGTTGTAAAAAAATGCTTTTAAAAGTAAAAAGAAAGAGAGGCTCTGATGATCATAGCTGAGCCGCTCTTTTAAATACCTTTAAAAATAAAAAAAATAAAGTAAAAAAAAAAGATTGCGCTCCACAGCTGATCATCCCCTCCCACGCGCGCTGTTTTACTTAATGCCATGCCTCCTTTTGGCGTGTACTGCGCACCCATTTGCACCTAGCATTTGGTGCATGGTGCGCACTGCGCTTGCGCACACGCAGCACGTGTGCGCAGCCAGCGATCCGGTAGTTAACCGGTTCAGATTTCACCACCGGTGCTCTGCCTTCCTTATGGTCCAACTTTCACAGCCATCCATTGCAACTGGGAAAACCATCGCCTTGACAATATTACAACTACTTTCCTGCAAAGAACACTTGCTGCCTGCGAGAGCGAAATCTCATTAGCCAGAAAACAGAGACCGGAGCTGCCTATTTATTATCGAGCCATTATCTGGCCTGACAACCTGAGCTGCTTGAGAAACAGAGAAACTGTGCCTTGATCATGATCAATCCCCAGGCGTCTCTTGTTCGGAGGGTGGTTTAAAGGCTGCTTAGACCAGCAGAACTGGCCGTCTGTGCCAGGGTGTCAGGACTCGATGGCGTTTTTATTTATATATTTGATTGGCTTTAGAAGCTGCCTAATTCCCAGATGAATTTGAATGGCTCACATCTCAAAGGGAAGACATAATAAAAATGAGGGGGGGGAGGGAAACCCAAGATATGTACATCTGTGGGCGGGTGGGATGGGGGGGAGGAAGACAATCCATCATACGAGAAAACAAGCGCACAGGCTTGACAATCTTTGCTGACATCAGACAGGGGCTACCTAAAATAGCCAGAGCTAGTTACCAAGAGGGTGTTTGTAGCTCAGGGTTGAACTGTGTGGTCCCTGGTGGTCTCTGAGCTTAGATGTTGGCTTGCGGTCCTTTCAGTACCTGAAACCTAGGTAACATCATCAGTGCTGGAAGAGAGAGGGGTTTGTGGAGAGGAGGAGGAGGAGGAGGAGGAGGAGGAGGAGGAGGAGGAGGAGGAGGAGGAGGAGGAGGAGGAGGAGGGGAACAGGAGGAGGAGGAGGAGGAGGAGGAGGAGGAGGAGGAGGAGAAGAAGAAGAAGAAGAAGAAGAAGAAGAAGAAGAAGAAGAAGAAGAAGAAGAAGAAGAAGAAGAAGAAGAAGAAGAAGAAGAAGAAGAAGACGACGACTATGGAGTCCTTGGTGTCTCTGAGCTTGGATGTATTCTTGGAGACATTACATTACCTGACAAGGTAACATCGTCAGTGCTCGAAGGTAGTGGTGTTTGTGCAAGGCTGGTCTGCATGGAGCTTACCAGAAGTTGCTTAGAGGCTCCAATAATTGTTTTTGTCTGGTGGTCCCTGTTTTTCTATTTCCCTTTTTTACCTGCTTTCGAACTGCTAAGTTGGCAAAAGCTGAGACAAGTCACGGGAGCTCACTCCATCATGCAGCACTAGGGATTCGAACTGCTGAACTGCCGACCTTTCAATCGACAATCTCAACGTCTTAGCCACTGAGCCACCTTTGGGGTGTCTATACCCACACGCAAACAGGCAGGGTGAAAGTTAACCTCTGTGCCTTTGAAACAGCATCACATCTACGCAAGGCTGGTCTGCATGGAGCTTACCAGAAGCTCTTTTAAGAGAGTCTTCGGTCCCCACGCAGGACCATGTGTGAATGTGTTGCTTAGAGGCTCCAATAATTGTTTTTGTCTGCCTCTCCTCCTCCACAGTCTCAGCACGGGGTTCTTCGGTACTCACTGTTTGTACTGTGCCGTTATGAATTTTTTATCATCCTTTGGAATCCACCCAAGGACTGTTGGCAAGGAGGCTGCCTTAGATATCGAAATGATAAATCGGACTCCACCCCAAAAAATAATAATAATACAGGTAGTCCTTGGCTTGCTTACAACAACAATAAGTAAGCACTACTGCAATGCTCTCTACATGGGGCTCCCCTTGAAGGGCACCCGGTGGCTCCAACTGGTCCAGAATGCAGCTGCGCAGGTGATAGAGGGAGCTACTCGTGGTTCCCATATAACACCTCTCCTGCGCAGGCTGCACTGGTTGCCGGTGGTCTTCCGGGTGCAATTCAAAGTGTTGGTCACCACCATTAAAGCGCTCCATGGCACCATGGACCGGATTATTTACGGGACCGCCTGCTGCCACCAACAGCCTCCCACCGACCTGTGCGCTCCCACAGGGAGGGTCTCCTCAGGGTGCCGTCAGCCAAACAATGCCGGCTGGTGACCCCCAGGGAGAGAACCTTCTCTGTGGGTGCACCCACCCTCTGGAATGAGCTTCCTCTGGGGTTACGATTACTCCCCGACCTCTGGACCTTCCGACGCGAGCTCAAGACTTTTTTATTCCACAGAGCAGGGTTGGCCTAAAATACTATTGTTTTAAGTGGGGTTTTATCATGGTTTTTTGGATAATTTTTAATAGGTACACTGAGAGCATATGCACCAAGACAAATTCCTTGTGTGTCCAATCTCACTTGGCCAATAAAAAATTCTATTCTATTCTGTTTATAAATATTGTTTTTATGTTGGCTTTCCCTGAGTCCTTCGGGAGAAGGGCGGTATAGAAATTTGATAAATACTAAAATACTAAATACTAATACAATTGAGTCCAAAAACTTCAGCGGCTAAGCAAAACATCGGTTAAGTGAGTTTTGAAACCGTTTTATGACCTTTCTTGGCGCAGTCGCTGAGTGAGTCACAGCAGTTGTAAAAATTGGTCACACGGTTTGTTAAGCGAAATCTGGCTTCCCCGTTGACTTTGCGTGTGACAAGTTTGCAAAAGGGGATCATGTGACCCTGGGGACCAGAAGTGGTAGTTAGCCAGTTCAGACCGGTTCGCCGGAATCGATAGCGGAAATCGCAGGTGGGTCCGCCCGTCCCCCCCCCCAGCTCTATGCCATCCTCTTTAGGCATGTTTTTGAGGCCGGGTGCATGTGCAGAAGGCAGGCACATACGCAAACCGGCCATGCATATGCACAAAGCAAGAGTGCAGGTGCACAGCAAACTGGTAGTAACATACCGCTTTTTTCGGAGTATAAGACACATCGGAGTATAAGATGCACCTTAGTTTTTGGGGAGGAAAATAAGAAAAAAGCTGATTGGCAGGTGGATCGGGCTCCTGGAATATCCCCTAATCAGCTGTTCCCAGAGGTGAATTTTAGCAACAGGTTCCTTGGTTGTGAGTTCTGTGGAACGACTTGCCACCAGAAGCTGTTGGTGCTCCATCACTGGAGGCTTTTAAGAAGAAACTGGACAGACATCTGTCTGAAATAGTATTGGATCTCCTGCTTGAGCAGGGGGTTGGACTAGAAGACCTCCACGATCCCCTCCAACTCTGTTCTTCTGTATCATGTGTAGGGTTCGAGAAGGATGATGCTAACCATGGTTTAAAAGAAGGCTAAAAGACGGACTTACCGGATGGTTGGCTGGTCTCCACTCAGCTGCTTAAATCGCCGGTGTAGGTTCTCAATTTGATCCGTAGTAACTACCGAGACAAGACAAACAAGGTTGGGGGTTTTTTAAAAGCAATTTGGGAAAAACACATCATGAACATTTTTAAATTTTCTAATTATCCTCTGAAGTCTGTATCTGTCTTGTTGGGTTGCAGAACCAAACCAGACAGTTATAGAAGTGCAGATGACAGACTCAATAATTCCAGCTGAGCCAGAAAGAATGAAATATAGGATAGGATAGAGCAGGGGCTGATGGGCGGGGCCAGCTGATTGTCGGAACTACCAGTTCGCCTGAACTGGTAGCAGCCCACCACTGGATTTAGGCAGAGCTGGCAACAAAGTCGGACAGTGATGAGGCTGAGGAAGAACATGGGCCAGTCCTGGAGGCTGGGGAAGGCCCGGATGAGGGCTCTGTGTCGGAGGCAGAGGTGGGGCCAGGGCCATCAGGGAGGGAGCTGCGGACTCCAGAGCCTCCAGAGGCTGACAGTGGTGAGGCAGAGGAACAGGAGGAGCCTGTTCCTAATGCACGCATGAGAAGAGCTGCCAGAAGGCAAGAGCAGCTCAAGCAAAGAGGACGACTCGGGAGTAGGGCCAAGAGATGATTGACCCCTCCCATAAGGCTTAAAAGACCAGCAACGGCGTTTGGGCTCTTTGCCGGAAAACAACATTGATAGCTTCGTCTTGTTGCATTTGTTTTGTATTGGTGTCTTCTGAACTTTTGCCAAGAAAGGCCTTTGGCAGTTTACCTAATTGGACCAAGGTTTGTGATAGGACTGAGGAATTTGTGTTGGGAGGAATTTGCTTTAATTTAGTAGAACTACGCTGAGAACGAAGTAATTCTCAGCTGTTCGAAGTAAGTTTGTTTGTTTTTACACTGACTGAGTTTCCTACTGCCTACTTGGGCCTGGGTCACAACAAGGAGAAGCAGAGGGAGAGCTCGGGAAGGAGTCAAGTGAGCAATAAGCTCAGAATCCTAACGTTCCCACAAATGGTTTAAGTCCAACCTCTCTTGAATTCTGTTGAGTCTTATCGAGTGGAAATTTAGTGCTGACCCTTAACTGATTAGATTCTTGCGGATAGGTGTGAGCAATAAATCAACTTAAATGGAGCTCAATGACTGATTTTTTTCTTAATTTTTGCATTTGACAATATGTGAAAAATTAAAATCAACCCGGAAGGCGAGGGAGGACTGTTTTCTCCCACCAGACGGAACAAAGCCAACTGGTTCCCCGCCCTCCCTCTCAGCCTTCTTGGTTTTTCTACCATCTGCTCTTCTTCTGAAGAAGGAAGTGACAAGACAATTGACAGCCTTGTATTGAAGTTATTTACTGCAAAGGGGAATCGAATCGAATCGAATCGAATCGAATTTTTTATTGGCCAAGTGTGATTGGACACACAAGGAATTTGTCTTGGTGCATATGCTCTCAGTGTACATCAAAGAAAAGATACGTTCATCAAGGTACAACATTTACAACACAATTGATGGTCAATATATCAATATAAATCATAAGGATTGCCAGCAACAAGTTATAGTCATACAGTCATAAGTGGAAAGAGATTGTTGATGGGAACTATGAGACGATTAATAGTAGTGCAGATTCAGTAAATAGTTTGACAGTGTTGATGGAATTATTTGTTTAGCAGAGTGATGGCCTTCGGGAAAAAACTGTTCTTGTGTCTAGTTGTTCTGGTGTGCAGTGCTCTATAGTGTCGTTTTGAGGGTAGGAGTTGAAACAGTTTATGTCCAGGATGCGAGGGGTCTGTAAATATTTTCACGGCCCTCTTCTTGATTCGTGCAGTATACAGGTCCTCAATGGAAGGCAGGTTTGGTAGCAATTATTTTTTCTGCAGTTCTAATTATCCTCTGAAGTCTGTGGTTTTTCTTGTTGGGTTTCAGAACCGAACCAGACAGTTATAGAGGTGCAAATGACAGACTCAATAATTCCTCTGTAGAACTGAATCAGCAGCTCCTTGGGCAGTTTGAGCTTACTGAGTTGGCGCAGAAAGAACATTCTTTGTTGTCCTTTTTTAATGATGTTTTTGATGTTAGCTGTCCATTTGAGATCTTGCGATATGATAGAACCTAGAAATTTGAAGGTTTCTACTGTTGATACTGTGTTGTCAAGTATTGTGAGAGGTGGAAGTATGGAAGGGTTTCTCCTAAAGTCTACCACCATTTCTACGGTTTTGAGTGTGTTCAGTTCCAGATTGTTTTGGTTGCACCACAAGGCTAGTCGTTCGACCTCTCGTCTATATGCGGATTTGTCATTGTCTCGAATGAGACCGATCACTGTTGTGTCATCTGCGAACTTCAGTAGCTTAACAGATGGATCATTGGAGATGCAGTCATTGGTATACAGAGAGAAGAGAAGTGGGGAGAGCACACAGCCTTGGGGGGGCCCTGTGCTAATTGTACAGGTATTTGATGTGATCTTGCTTAGCTTCACCTACTGCTTCCTGTTTGTTAGGAAGCTTGTGATCCATTTACAAAAATTTTTTATTATTTTTTTTGCAACAAACAAACAAAAAGAAAATACATTATTACACCCTTGTGCTATACATAAAAGGAAGATTTGGGTCTTCGGATATATCCTCATGATTGCCAAAATCCACGTTCTCGAGGTACAGGTACTGAAGCGTCCAATGTTCCAAGCGCAAAGTCCACAAATGGTTTCCAAGTCTTCCAGAAAATATCTTCTTTATACACACCACTTCTAATTTTAATATCACATGTCATTTTATCATTTAAAGCTAATTTCCACATTTCAGAATTCCACTCTTCTATTCTAAAAATCACATCTAGTTTCCAATATCTAGCTATTATAATTCTACCTATTATAATCATAATTCTAATCAATTCTTTTTCATATTTTGTTAATTCTATTTCCTTAATTACCAACAATAATATAGTTTCCACTCTCAATGTTATTACTTTCCCCATCATTTCAAATATCATTTTCTCCAATTGTTGCCAAAACTTTGTAACCTTATCACAATTATACCACATATGTTCATAAGTCCCCAATTCCATCTCACATCTCCAACATTTTTTACTAGTTTTTTTATCCATTTGTGACAATCTTACTGGAGTCAAATACCATTTCCAAACAACTTTATAATTGTGCTCTTTAATCCTTATAGATAAAGTTCTCATAATTCTACTCTTCCAATTCACATTCCAATCTGATTCTGGTATTTCAGTATTAAGATCTTTTTCCCAATTTGTCCTCATCACTCTTTGTAATTTTTCATCAGAATTTATAATCTTATAAACCCTACTAACGAGTCCCTTTAGCCCAATTTCATCTTTCATAATCCGAGTATAATATTTAATACTCTTCTAACAATATCACTCATGTATCTACCCTTCACAAAGCCTACTTGATTATAACTTATATATCTATCTATAAATCTATTTAATCTATTACTTATAATAGCAGTAAATATCTTTGCATCCTGATTAATTAAAGAAATGGGCCGATAGGACTCAATCCTTTCTAAATCTTTATCTGGTTTAGGAATTAGGGATATCACCGTTCTATTCCATGACGAAGGTACTTCCCCACCATGTAATATTCCATTGAATAATTTTTGCAGTCTTGGTATTATTAATTCTTTAAATTCTTTATAAAACTCAACAGGTAATCCATCCTCACCTGGAGCTTTCCCTAATTTTAATTTTTGTATTATTCCATTAATCTCATCTTGTGTTATATCTTCTTCCATCAATTCCTTATATGTTTGATCAATTTTCACCACATACTTTTCTAAATAGCTTTGCAATTTTCCCCGATTAATTGGTTTCTTTGAATATAGATTCTGAAAAAAGTTTCTAACCACTTCACATTTCTCTAATTTTTTATAACATCTTATACCTCTATCATCTATCAAAACTCCAATTTCTCTCTTCTCTCTTTTATCTTTCGCCATCTTTGCCAATAATTTAGAATTTCTATTACTAAATTCAAAAATTCCTATTTAAAATCTCAAATTTCTTTTACTAACTCTGTATCTTCTTCTATCATTTTATTTCTTAACATATTAAGCTCCTGAAGAATTTTTTTCTTTAGTAAGCAAAATTGATTTTCCAATTCTTTGAATCCACCCAAGGACTGTTGGCAAGGAGGCTGCCTTAGATATCGAAATGATAAATCGGACTCCACCCCAAAAAATAATAATAATACAGGTAGTCCTTGGCTTGCTTACAACAACAATAAGTAAGCACTACTGCAATGCTCTCTACATGGGGCTCCCCTTGAAGGGCACCCGGAGGCTCCAACTGGTCCAGAATGCAGCTGCGCAGGTGATAGAGGGAGCTACTCGTGGTTCCCATATAACACCTCTCCTGCGCAGGCTGCACTGGTTGCCGGTGGTCTTCCGGGTGCAATTCAAAGTGTTGGTCACCACCATTAAAGCACTCCATGGCACCATGGACCGGATTATTTACGGGACCGCCTGCTGCCACCAACAGCCTCCCAACTACCTGTGCCCTCCTACAGAGAGGGTCTTCTCAGGGTGCCGTCAGCCAAACAATGCCGGCTGGTGACCCCCAGGGAGAGAACCTTCTCTGTGGGTGCACCCACCCTCTGGAATGAGCTTCCTCTGGGGTTACGATTACTCCCCGACCTCTGGACCTTCCGACGCGAGCTCAAGACTTTTTTATTCCACAGAGCAGGGTTGGCCTAAAATACTATTGTTTTAAGTGGGGTTTTATCATGGTTTTTTGGATAATTTTTAATAGGTACACTGAGAGCATATGCACCAAGACAAATTCCTTGTGTGTCCAATCACATTTGGCCAATAAAAAAATCTATTCTATGCTATTCTATTCTATTCAAATGGTCTTCTCTCTTTTGTGGTTTTTAGAGTAGATTTATTCTTCTTTATTTAACAACGAAGTTATCGATTTATAATCTGCTTCTGTGAAAAGGGTCATCTTTCAAATGATATTTTAAAAATAACATATGGTTATCGTTCTGTTTTATCCAGGTCAGGCTGTTATGTAAAATAAATAGCATAAACCAACAGGTGTCGTGAGAAAAAAAGGCAGATTAATAAACGAGCAGCAAATTATTAGTAACGCGACTGGTAAATGCATTAATAATACTAAGGATTTAAGAGTTTAGGAAATGCAAATGTCTCTGGTCTGGAATAAAGATACGTTGCACTAAATTTGGTCCTGGCTGATGATAACTGTTTGAAAATACAAATTATCTTAAAACCGCAGACCTTTTGAATTAGGCCTGCTCATCATAAATATTGACATAATGTCTTTTTCACTTACACAAAACCACCAAGAATCCTTACGGAGTTCCTGCTATTCCTGTTATTCTTAAACGACAGCTCAGCTCTAGAGTAATTGCCTGAGTGTTGTTTAGTGAGGGAGGGATCTTTTTCCTTAATTTTTTTCTCTTTTTGACTTGGACGAATGGCCCTTATTCATTTGAAGACCAATTTTATTTCAAGCAGCTTTCATTTATATTTGCACTGGGGGGTTTATCTGCTCTTCAGTTTTAACTGCTGATACTAGAGATAACTGTAAAAAAAATGATTTTTTTTTTTAAAAAAAGCCTTGATTTTATGCTTTTTATGTTGCTCAGGGGTATCGGTAAGATATGCTCAAGAATAGCCAAGTCCTGAAATTTTTAATTTGATTATTTTTATTCTAGAGGATATCTTGCCGATATCCCTGAGCAACATAAAAGCATGTGAGTAACCATAAAACTAAGCCCACGTTTCATGTTTCGTGTAATGTTTAATTTAGAGTAAGACATTATCCGATTAACTATTTGTATTTGTACTTAGGGAAATCTGAAATCTTATCTATCTATCTATCTATCTATCTATCTATCTATCTATCTATCTATCTATCTATCTATCTATCTATCTATCTTTATCTACCTACCTACCTACTACCTATATCTACATACCCACCTACTTTATTTTATTTATTTATTTATTTTGTCACAACAGTATATATAAGCATAAGCATGAAAGTAACTATATAATATATAAGCATATATATAAAAGCATAAGCATGCAATAACTATATTAATTGGATATAATGAAAGAAAACAATAGGACAGGAACGGTAGGCATGTTTTTGAGGCCGGGTGCATGTGCAGAAGGCAGGCACATACGCAAACCGGCCATGCATATGCACAAAGCAAGAGTGCAGGTGCACAGCAAACTGGTAGTAACATACCGCTTTTTTCGGAGTATAAGACACATCGGAGTATAAGATGCACCTTAGTTTTTGGGGAGGAAAATAAGAAAAAAGCTGATTGGCAGGTGGATCGGACTCCCGGAATATCCCCTAATCAGCTGTTCCCAGAGGTGAATTTTAGCAACAGGTTCCTTGGTTGTGAGCTCTGTGGAACGACTTGCCACCAGAAGCTGTGGATGCGCCATCACTGGAGGCTTTTAAGAAGAAACTGGACAAACATCTGTCTGAAATGGTATAGGATCTCCTGCTTGAGCAGGGGGTTGGACTAGAAGACCTCCACGGTCCCCTCCAACTCTATTCTTCTGTATCATGTGTAGGGTTCGAGAAGGATGATGCTAACCATGGTTTAAAAGAAGGCTAAAAGACGGACTTACCGGATGGTTGGCTGGTCTCCACTCAGCTGCTTAAATCGCCGGTGTAGGTTCTCAATTTGATCCGTAGTAACTACCGAGACAAGACAAACAAGGTTGGGGGTTTTTTAAAAGCAATTTGGGAAAAACACATCATGAACATTTTTAAATTTTCTAATTATCCTCTGATGTCTGTGTCTGTCTTGTTGGGTTGCAGAACCAAACCAGACAGTTATAGAAGTGCAGATGACAGACTCAATAATTCCAGCTGATCCAGAAAGAATGAAATATAGGACAGGATAGAGCAGGGGCCGGTGAGCGGGGCCAGCTGATCGTCGGAACTACCAGTTCGCCTGAACTGGTAGCAGCCCACCGCTGGATTTTAGGCAGAGCTGGCAACGAAGTCGGACAGCGATGAGCCTGAGGAAGAACATGGGCCAGTCCTGGAGGCTGGGGAAGGCCCGGATGAGGGCTCTGTGTCGGAGGCTGAGGTGGGGCCAGAACCATCGGGAAGTGAGGTGTGGACTCCAGAGCCTCCAGAGCCTGACAGTAGTGAGGCAGAGGAACAGGAGGAGCCTGTTCGTAATGCACGCATGAGAAGAGCTGCCAGAAGGCAAGAGCAGCTCAAGCAAAGAGGACGACTTGGGAGTAGGGCCAAGAGATGATTGGCTCCTCCCATAAAGCTTAAAAGACCAGCAACGGTGTTTCGGCTCTTTGCCGGAAAACAACATTGATAGCTTCGTCTTGTTGCATTTGTTTTGTATCGGTGTCTTCTGAACTTTTGCCAAGAAAGGCCTCTGGCAGTTTACCTAATTGGACCAAGGTTGGTGATAGGACTGAGGAATTTGCGTTGGGAGGAATTTGCTTTAATTTAGTTGAACTACGCTGAGAACGAAGTAATTCTCAGCTCTTCGAAGTACGTTTGTTTGTTTTTACACTGACTGAGTTTCCTACTGCCTACTTGGGCCTGGATCACAACAAGGAGAAGCAGAGGGAGAGCTTGGGAAGGAGTCAAGTGAGCAATAAGCCCAGAATCCTAACATTCCCACAAATGGTTTAAGTCCAACCTCTCTTGAATTCTGTTGAGTCTTATCGAGTGGAAATTTAGTGCTGACCTTAGCTGATTAGATTCTTGCGGATAGGTGTGAGCAATAAATCAACTTAAATGGAGCTCAATGACTGTTTTTTTTTCTTAATTTTTGCATCTGACAATATGTGAAAAATCAAAATCAACCCGGAAGGCGAGGGAGGACTGTTTTCTCCCACAAAGCCAACTGGTTCCCCGCACCCCGCCCTCCCTCTCAGCCTTCTTGGTTTTCCTACCATCTGCTCTTCTTCTGAAGAAGGAAGTGACAAGACAATTGACAGCCTTGTATTGAAGTTATTTACTGCAAAGGAGAATCGAATCAAATAGAATAGAATAGAATAGAATTTTATTGGCCAAGTGTGATTGGACACACAAGGAATTTGTCTTGGTGCATATGCTCTCAGTGTACATAAAAGAAAAGATACGTTCATCAAGGTACAACATTTATAACACAATTGATGGTCAGTATATCAATATAAATCATAAGGATTGCCAGCAACAAGTTATAGTCATAGTCATAAGTGGAAAGAGATTGGTAATGGGAACTATGAGACGATTAATAGTAGTGCAGATTCAGTAAATAGTCTGACAGTGTTGAGGGAATTATTTGTTTAGCAGAGTGATGGCCTTCGGGAAAAAACTGTTCTTGTGTCTAGTTGTTCTGGTGTGCAGTGCTCTATAGCGTCGTTTTGAGGGTAGGAGTTGAAACAGTTTATGTCCAGGATGCGAGGGATCTGCAAATATTTTCACGGCCCTCTTCTTGATTCGTGCAGTATACAGGTCCTCAATGGAAGGCAGGTTGGTAGCAATTATTTTTTCTGCAGTTCTAATTATCCTCTGAAGTCTGTGTTTTTCTTGTTGGGTTGCAGAACCGAACCAGACAGTTATAGAGGTGCAAATGACAGACTCAATAATTCCTCTGTAGAACTGAATCAGCAGCTCCTTGGGCAGTTTGAGCTTACTGAGTTGGCGCAGAAAGAACATTCTTTGTTGTCCTTTTTTAATGATGTTTTTGAAGTTAGCTGTCCATTTTAGATCTTGCAATATGACAGAACCTAGAAATTTGAAGGTTTCTACTGTTGATACTGTGTTGTCTAGTATTGTGAGAGGTGGAAGTATGGAAGGGTTTCTCCTAAAGTCTACCACCATTTCTACGGTTTTGAGTGTGTTTAGTTCCAGATTGTTTTGGTTGCACCACAAGGCTAGTCATTCGACCTCTCGTCTATATGCGGATTCGTCATTGTCTCAAATGAGACCGATCACTGTTGTGTCATTTGCGAACTTCAGTAGCTTAACAGATGGATCATTGGAGATGCAGTCATTGGTATACAGAGAGAAGAGAAGTGGGGAGAGCACACAGCCTTGGGGGGCCCCTGTGCTAATTGTACAGGTATTTGATGCGATCTTGCTTAGCTTCACCTGCTGCTTTCTGTTTGTTAGGAAGCCTGTGATCCACTTACAAGTCTGTGAATCGGCCACTGTTCTCAGAGCAACAATGGGCTGGCAAACCTGGACGGATCCTTTAGCGCTGCTGGGCTCTCCAAACCTGGCAACTTTTAAGCAGAGGTGAAATCCAGCAGGTTCTGACAGGTTCTGGCGAACTGGTAGCGGAAATTTTGAGCAGTTCGGAGAACCGGCAAATACCACCTCCGGCTGGTCCCAATCATTTGTCCAGAATGGTTTAGTTTAGGTTATCCTGCTTGAGCAGGGGGTTGGACTAGAAGACCTCTGAGGTCCCTTCTAATCCTATTATCCTATGTTATAGAACATGGTGGTTTTGGCTAATGAAGGATCGACTTTGGGAAGCGCTGTGCTAGCATCATCCCTACCAACTCCCTTTCCTCCCAACTGAACGGGAACAAAAATTGTAGGAAAATATGAAGGTTTTGTTTTTATAAGAGACCTGAAGTTTCTTCTGGTAATCAAGAGAAGGAAATGGGCTTCCTTCCTTCTCTCTTGAGGATGGATGTGTGTGTGTGGGGGGGGGGAGAGGTTGCAATTAGGATGCAGGGAGCCCCACCTTTCAAAGAAAATGCTTCCATTAGCAGCTAGCTTGCAATTTGAGAATAACCCGCCAGCCGCAATTAGAAATGAGGCACCTTTCCTGCAAAAATAGGATCATTTCATTTATGAAATTAAGATTTTTCTATCCAAAGCTGTAGAACGTAGGCTTAAGATACAGAAGGATCTTGACAGACTTGGAACGTTGGCCGCTGTCTAACAAAATGAAATTCAAGGGTGAAAAAAAAGGAAGATTCTACGTTTAGGCAAGGAAAACCAAATGCACAGGTACAGTATATGTGGTTCCTTGCTCAATAGCAGTAACTGTGAGAAGGATCTTGGAGTCCTAGTGGACAACCATTTAAACATGAGCCAGCCATGTGCAGCAGCTGCCAAAAAAGCCAACACAGTTCTGGGCTGCATCAACAGAGGGATAGAATCAAGGTCACGTGAAGGGTTAATACCTCTTTACAATGCCTTGGTAAGGCCACACTTGGAATATGGTGTCCAGTGTTGGTTGCCATGATGTAAAAAAGATGTGGAGACTATAGAAAGAGTGCAGAGAAGAGCAACCAAGATGATGATGAGACTGGAGGCTAAAACATATGAAGAACGGTTGCAGGAACTGGGTATATCTAGTTTGATAAAAAGAAGGACTAGGGGAGATGTGATAGCAGTGTTCCAGTATCTCAGGGGCTGCCCCAAAGAAGAGGGAGTCAAGCTATTCTCCAAAGCACCTGACAAGAAGCAACGGATGGAAACTAATCAAGGAGAGAAGCAACTTAGAACTAAGGAGAAATTTCCTGACAGTGAGAACAATTAACCAGTGGAACAACTTGCCTCCAGAAGTTGTGAATACTCCAACACTGGAGGTTTTTAAGAAGAGGTTGGATAACCATTTGTCTGAAGTGATGTAGGGTTTCCTGCTTAAGCAGGGGGTTGGACTAGAAGACCTCCAAGGTCCCTTCCAACTCTGTTATTCTATTCTATTCTATTCTATTCTATTCTATTCTATTCTATTCTATTCTATTCTATTCTGTTCTAGCAGGAAATCTGCACCTGAATTTGTGAATCTTTCATTTTTGTTTTAGTCTACTGCATTACCAGTATTATTAATAGATGAATATTCACTCCAATGATACTTTTTCAGTCTTTCGCTATAACTTGTCTTTTTAAGAGTTATGTTGTTGTTGTTGCTTTTTTAAAAAAATTATCCCATCTTTGTATCAGCCACTCAAGAGGACTGTTGGTACAAAGCCAACTCTAAAAGTTTAGTAGCTCCAGGGAATTTTAAATATCTGAATATTTAGAGAATATTCCTCAAATATCTCTCAAATATTCCTCAAATATCTCTCAAAAACTGAGAGCATACGCACCAAGACAAATTCCTTGTGTGTCCAATCACATTTGGCCAATAAAAAATTCTATTCTATTCTATTCTATTCAAATGGTCTTCTCTCTTTTGTGGTTTTTAGAGTAGATTTATTCTTCTTTATTTAACAACGAAGTTATCGATTTATAATCTGCTTCTGTGAAAAGGGTCATCTTTCAAATGATATTTTAAAAATAGCATATGGTTATCGTTCTGTTTTATCCAGGTCAGGCTGTTATGTAAAATAAATAGCATAAACCAACAGGTGTTGTGAGAAAAAAAGGCAGATTAATAAACGAGCAGCAAATTATTAGTAACGCGACTGGTAAATGCATTAATAATACTAAGGATTTAAGAGTTCAGGAAATGCAAATGTCTCTGGTCTGGAATAAAGATACGTTGCACTAAATTTGGTCCTGGCTGATGATAACTGTTTGAAAATACAAATTATCTTAAAACCGCAGATCTTTTGAATTAGGCCTGCTCATCATAAATATTGACATAATGTCTTTTTCACTTACACAAAACTACCAAGAATCCTTACGGAGTTCCTGCTATTCCTGTTATTCTTAAACGACAGCTCAGCTCTAGAGTAATTGCCTGAGTGTTGTTTAGTGAGGGAGGGATCTTTTTCCTTAATTTTTTTCTCTTTTTGACTTGGACGAATGGCCCTTATTCATTTGAAGACCAATTTTATTTCAAGCAGCTTTCATTTATATTTGCACTGGGGGGTTTATCTGCTCTTCAGTTTTAACTGCTGATAACTAGAGATAACTTTTTTTTAAAAAGCCTTGATTTTATGCTTTTTATGTTGCTCAGGGGTATCGGTAAGATATGCTCAAGAATAGCCAAGTCCTGAAATTTTTAATTTGATTATTTTTATTCTAGAGGATATCTTGCCGATATCCCTGAGCAACATAAAAGCATGTGAGTAACCATAAAACTAAGCCCACGTTTTATGTTTCATGTAATGTTTAATTTAGAGTAAGACATTATCCGATTAACTATTTGTATTTGTACTTAGGGAAATCTGAAATCTTATCTATCTATCTATCTATCTATCTATCTATCTATCTATCTATCTATCTATCTATCTATCTATCTATCTATCTTTATCTACCTACCTACCTACTACCTATATCTACATACCCACCTACTTTATTTTATTTATTTATTTATTTTGTCACAACAGTATATATAAGCATAAGCATGAAAGTAACTATATAATATATAAGCATATATATATAAGCATAAGCATGCAATAACTATATTAATTGGATATAATGAAAGAAAACAATAGGACAGGAACGGTAGGCATGTTTGTGCTCTTATGCACAAACCTACCTATCTTATCTATCTATCCATCATTTAATCTATCATATATCATCTGTCCGTCTATCTATCTATCTATCTATCTATCTATCTATCTATCTATCTATCTATCTATCTATCTCTATCTACCTACCTACCTCCTATATCTACGTACCTACCAACCTATCTTATCTATCTATCCATCATTTAATCTATCATATATCATCTGTCTATCTATCTATCTATCTATCTATCTATCTATCTATCTATCTATCTATCTATCTATCTATCTATCTTTCTCTATCTACCTACCTACCTACCTACTACCTATATCTACGTACCTACCAACCTATCTTATCTATCTATCCATCATTTAATCTATCATATATCATCTGTCGGTCTATCTATCTATCTATCTATCTATCTATCTATCTATCTATCTATCTATCTATCTATCTATCTATCTATCTATCTATCTATCTATCTATCTATCTATCTCCTGCAGTGGATAGACAATGGCTAAAATGATGACACACACACACCATATATCATATGTTTTGTGTCTCTGTGTATGTATTGTTGATTTGGAACCTGCTTTTTGGGATGTTTGTAAAACACCCCCCAAAAAAGATTTTCACTTTTTCATAGTTATCTTTTCTACTATAGTTGTGGTTATTTTTACTGTTGTCTTCCATCAGGCACACACACATGGGGGGGGGAGGAGGGAGAGGGGGAGAGATGCATAGTAATTCTAGATGGTGTAAACATATTGCAAACCTCTTTGAGTACAGCAATCAGAAAGGATTCCATAAACACAAAATGGGGTTTTTTTTGGTGGTTATTTATTAGATTTATAGCCTGTCTTTCTACCCATTGGTTAAAGGTAGACAAAATGAACCCAAATGACTTGTCTCGTTTTTCCTCTCTTCTCATCTCATAATGGAATTTTGTTCAGTTCCTTTCGCCAGCTCCACTTTATTCCCTCTTTTAATTAGCCCGCGTTTCAACAACGCAGTCTTAACAGCCGTGCCCAATTGCAGGTAATAAAAAAAGTTTTTGGCTGCTCTTCAATGCCAAACAGTTTTGTTTAACGGGTGGGCATAAATTATTGCATCCTTATATCCCACTCCTAGTCCAGTTTAAGGGAGGCCGTGACTCTCCAGCTACTGCTGGACTCCAGGCCCCATCAGCCACCGTGAGCTCAGCCAAAGGGCCCCGAGGGGAGCAATTTCAGTCCGTTTGGAAAAAGGAGGAGGATTGGACATTTGGACAGAAAATGTTATGGCAGCCTGGAGTGTGGTGTAGAATTGCTTCAACTCCATAAACAGGTTTTGTTTTAAGCTAATCCAAAATCCCATCTCTGCCCAGTAAAACAAAAGCGGGAAGAGAGCTTGGAGGGCCGTAACCATCTTTCGAAGATGGCTTATCTTGCTAGAGTTGTGATGTGGGAAGATTGGCTTTGTCCGTCTGCTGGAATATCTTATTTATTTTATTTATTTGTCAATTATATATAAGATAACAGGTAAAAGCATAAACATAATTTGGAGTAAGTAAAAAAGGAATATTAGGACAGGGACGGTAGACACGCTGGTGCTCTTATGCACGCCCCTTACAGACCTTGTAGGAACGGGGTGAGGTTGACAGTAGACAGTCCAAGGTTAAAGTTTTGGGGGTTTGGGGAAGAAACCATAGAGTCAGGTAGTGCATTCCACGCATTGAGCACTCTGTTGCTGAAGTCGTCTTTCCTGCAATTGAGCTTGGAGCGGTTTATCTTGAGTTTGTCTCTATCATTTGCATAATTATTATTATTTGCATCTGAATCTCGTCTCACTCAGCTTCTCTGCTCAGCTCCTCTATTTGGGCATAAAGTGGTTTAAAGTGCCAGACTAGAAGAGATTACACTCCAAAGGATGGATTTCAAACCAGGGTTGTTTCTCTTAGGAATAACAGATACGAAAATGGAGAAAAAGTTTGTATTACATAATATCGCACCTACTAACGGCGGGCAGGATCAGCCTTACACAACCGTGGAAATGGATTAACACGCCACCTGAAGAAACAGTAATTAAAAAGATGCTCAAATGTGCAGAAATGGATAAGATGATAATGGAGATTAAAGAAAGAGACAAATCGGACTATTATTATAAAGTATGGAATAGATTCTATATGTGGCTAGAAAATAGAAATCAAAATAAGGAATAAGTTTGTGAATTGAATTTTGACTAACAGAAAACCAAAAGTACTGCATATCGGCAAGAGTAAAATGCCAAGTATGTAAATAAATAGGATGCAAATATATATATAACAATTTTGGTTACTAGAGTCGTTAAGATGGCTATATAAAACTAAAGGATTAAATAGAAGAATTGAATTTAAAAGCAAAGACAACTGTCGATGCAGAAAGTTGTAAAAATATTATATAATGTTGTTATTTATGTTTTGTATTTTACCATTTGGTGTATGTGTATGTTTTCTTTCTTTCTTTTTTCTGTTTTTGCCTTTTTCTGTTACGTCTCTGGTTTTAAAGGTGTAAAATATTCAATAAAAATTATTTTTTTTTTAAAAAATTAAGTGCCAGGCTAGAAAGTGGGAGATCACCAGGAGACTGAGAGTTCTAGTCCCACCTTAGGCATGAAAGCCAGCCGGGTGACTTTGGACCAATCACCAGGAGACTGTGAATGCTAGTCCCACCTTCGCATGAAAGCTGACTGGATGACTTCAAGCCAATCACCAGGAGATTGTGAGTTCTAGTCCCGCCTTAGGCATGGAAGCTGACTGGGTGACTTCAGGCCAATCATCAGGAGACTGAGTTCTAGTCCCGCCTTAGGCATGAAAGCTGACTGGGTGACTTTGGGTCAATCCGTCCTTCTCAGCCCAACCCACCTCACAGGGTTGTTGTGGGAAAAAGAGGAACACTGGGGACTACCAACTCAAACCAGTTACATCTCAATAAAGTGGTTTTTGTTTTTAAAAAAGGCAAAAACTAAAGAAAAAGAATTAGTCATATGTTCTCCTTCACAGAAGAACAGGGTTGGAAGGGACCCTTGGAGGTCTTCTAGTCCAACCCGCTGCCAAAGTCAGAGATTCTGTATATACCATTCTGGACTGCGCAGCCTCTTCTTGGAAACCTCCAGTGAGGGAGCACCCACCACTTCTCATAATCAGGAAATTTCTCCTTAATTCTAGGTTGCTTCTCTCTTTGATAAACTTCCATCTGTTACTTCTTGTCTTCTTCTTAGATGGCTTGGGAGAATTTGCACAGGTGAGTTCTTTAGTGACACTTTAGTGACATGATTTTATATGTTGATCTATTTATATAGCTGCCCTCAAGTCACTCCGGGCAGCTTGCAAGATTCAGAGACAAACACCCACGACATCAGGGCAAAGAGCCTGTGTGAATATCCTTTGGTTTGTCTATCGGTTGGTAGATTTCCCCGACTTTTAATGTTACTTAATTCCCAAAGAATATTTTTCCCTGGGTTTTTTTTTTTAACAGCTTGGAAACACTGTTGGGCAAGCCAGCCTGTCCAATGAATCAAAGAAGTAGCTTAAAAAACAAAAAAAAACTTTAGCAAAAAAACCTCCCCAACAACCTCCCTTGTTCCTGGGATAATAAACCTGCTCCAAAAATTCTCCCAAATAAAAACCCAGAAGGGTTTCAAAAGCGCTTTGAGATTAAGAGCCAAACTCTGGGGAAACTTAACTCATTCTTTTTTTTAGCCTTGTTGTGGGTGGGGTGGGGTGGGGGCAAAGTCACTTGATTGTGAGTGGAGCGGCTACATAAATCTGACATATTTGTAAAGTAAAAATGAAAATAAAAATGCAGAACCTAAAGCATCCCACTTTGCCAGTTTTATCTAGGGCGCAGCCGCTGCTATTTCATAATCGTATCAGCCACTTAAGGGTGAAAAATTTAATAAGAAACGAGAGCTGCTTTTTAAAAGAAAGAAAAAAGCATTTGATCCATTAGAATGGACATCAATTTTTCCTCTTTTTTTTTTTGGCGTGTCTGTCTGCAAGACGATGCCGCCCGATTTTACTGGTGAAGGAGGCAGCCAAATGAAATATATTTCTGACCCTTTTCTCAACCTGGGCTATTGAGAATCGGTGTCTCTTACGACGCAACTGCTCCTTCCCTTCAGCTTCTTATTAAATCTTTTAAATCCAGGAGGACAGGACAGGCTTAATCTCCCTGGCTTGTTGTTTCCATTCCGTAAAATGATTTGAGTGCTGCTGCAAAAATGGCGCAAGGTAAACTATTCCTGTGCATGGTGCCAGCCAGCCGCCCCGTTGCACCTTCCACCCTAAAGTTTTCCAGTCTCCCCGGATCTCCCATGCCACAGTTTCTGAGTTTATGGGCTGGCCGCTGCACCGTTTTAAATATTTCCCTTCCTTCTTGACTTGGCATGTCTTTCCCAAGGACTTTTATTTTTATTCTGGCTGTATATGGCCTTCTGCAAACTCTAGGGCTTCCCTGAAAACCTCTTTTCTTTCTTTCTTTCTTTTCTTTTCTTTTCTTTTCTTTTCTTTTCTTTTCTTTTCTTTTCTTTTCTTTTCTTTTCTTTTCTTCCTTCCTTCCCTTTCTTTTCTTTTCTTTTCTTTTCTTTTCTTTTCTTTTCTTTCCTTCTTTCCTTCCTTCTTCCTATCTTTCCTTTCTTCCTCCTTTCTTACTTCCTTCATTCCTCCTTCATTCCTCCTTTCCTCCTTCCTTCCTTCCTCTCCTTCCCCTCTTTCTTTCTTTCTTTCTTTTTCTTTCTTTCTTTTTCTTTTTCCTTCTTTCTTTCCTTCCTTCTTCCTATCTTTCCTTTCTTTCTCCTTTCTTACTTCCTTCATTCCCTCCTTCATTCCTCCTTTCCTCCTTCCCTTCCCTTCCTTCCCTTCCTTCCTTCCCCTTTCTTTCTCTTTCTTTCTTTCTTTCTTTCTTTTCCTTTCTTTCTTTCCTTCTTTTTCTTTCCTTCCTTCTTCCTTTCTTTCCTTCCTTCCTTCCTCCTTTCTTTCTTACTTCCTTCATTCCCTCCTTCATTCCTTCTTTCTTCCTTCCCTTCCCTCCTTCCTTCCTTCCTTCCTTCCTTCCTTCCTTCCTTCCTTCCTTCCTTCCTTCCTCTCCCTCTCCATGCTTCTCCAGGACTCCCTAGCCCCCCCACCACTCTCTCCCGCTAAAGAGTGAGTTTGCCAAGTGCAAAGTGCCCCCCCCCGCCTCCCCCGCCCGGCAAAGCAGTAGCTTGGAAAGGCCGCGACACCAAGGTCCGTAGGCAGGGAAATTGCTTAACAGCCCGAAGGGTTCCCCCACCCCACCCCACCCCCGTAACAAACTTCCCCAAACAGGCAGAACGTGGTCGGAAGCCTTGCGCGGTCGCGAGAAAGCGAGCGCAAAGCTGCTCTCCGGGCGCTTGGCGCGACACCCGCAACTCAACCCAACCCAACCCAACCCAACCCAACTCCGTCCTGGGCGCCCTTGAGGATGCTGTCCCAGCCCAGCAAGGGGTGGCTGGTGGTGGGCAGAGAAAGGCATCAGCCTCGCCCTGCTCCTCCTCTTCCTCCTCTTGGGGAGGAGGCTGGAGATGCCACCCCCGAGAACGTGAAAAGTCAAAAATAAACCCCACGAAGGGGAGACCCTTCCTTGGACTCACAGCCGGTCTTGTGGGCGAGTTGCCGGGTCTCCTCGGAGATCGAGTGGGAAGAGCCCATGCCTGGGCTAAGGGTAGGGTGGGGGACAGCAGCAGGCTGGGGGTCCCGGCTGGATCAGGGCGAGCGAAGGAGGGAGATGGGGAAGGGGCGCATGGGCCCCGGAGTGCTGGAGCGGAGCGCCCACTTGGCGGCTGCGGAGTTTTAAGGCTGGAGGCAGCATGAAGGCGAAGGGGGAATATCCAGAAAGAGAGGAGGAGGAGGAGGAGGAAGGAAAGAAGAAGGTTCCCCCAGGGTCCCAACGCCTGCCTGCTCGTGGCTGAGACGCACCACAGCACAGAAGCTGGAGTAATTGTCTAAAACTCTAAACAGCCTTGCTATCCTGGGGGAATGGCTCCTATTATTATTATTATTATTTTTCCACTGGTCCCAGTTATCCCTGGGGAGAGGAGAGGCAGCGTAGCAACCAGAAAACCCTTCTGCATCTTTCGCAAATTTGATCAGAGGAACCAACCGATGTATTTTTTCTTTCTTTCTTTTGGAGAAGGGATTTTAAAAGTCAGCAGAGGAGGGAGAGGAAGGGTCTGGCTGCCAGCCTCGAACTCCCTCCAGGAGTGGAAGCTCTGGTCCATTAGCTCACCAAGGACCGGGTGTTCTTCTCCAGCCTCTCTTGCAGCTGAACAAATCATGATTAATTCATACATGGGAGTTGGAGGCTGCCAAGAGTTGGCCCAGCTACCCAGGGAAAAGAAATATCTTCTGTTGCCATTGGAGAATAGAACAGAACAGAACAGAATAAACAGAGTTGGAAGGGACCTTGGAGGTCTTCTAGTCCAACCCCCTGCCCAGGCAGGAAACCCTACACCACTTCAGACAAGTGCTTATCTAACCTCTTCTTAAAAACTTCCAGTGTTGGAGCATTCACAACTTCTGGAGGCAAGTTGAATGCGACAAGGAGTTGTGCCTTTTTGTCGTGTAAAAATGTGTTGTGTGATCTCGGGAGTGAGATCGACAAATTGAACAGGTTAGGAGTGGTTTTGATGCCTTCCCTGTATAGCAGGAGTATCCACCTTTGTGGCAACTTTGAAAACCTTGTGGACTTCAACTCCCAGAATTCCCTAGGCAGCATGGCATCCCTTTGACCTAGCCATTATAAAAAGGTAAAGATAAAGGTTCCCCTCGCACAGATGTACTAGTCGTTCCCGACTCTAGGGGGCGGTGCTCATCTCTGCTTCAAAGCCAAAGAGCCAGCGCTGTCTGAAGACGTCTCTGTGGTCACATGGCCGGCATGACTCAACGCCAAAGGCGCATGGAACGCTGTTCCCTTCCCACCAAAGGTGGTCCCTATTTTTCTACTTGCATTTTTTACCTGCTTTCGAACTGCTAGGTTGGCAGAAGCTGGGACAAGTCACGGGAGCTCACCCTGTGACGCGGTGCTAGGGATTCGGACCACTGAACTGCCGACCTTTCGATCGACGAGCTCAGCCTCTTAGCCACTGAGCCACTGAGCCACCGCATCCCTTAGACGGCAAACAATATTGAGACTTTTAAAGACAAATAGGCAGTTGTGCCAAGGAAAAAGATGGAAAACACTTCATTATTATTATTATTATTATTTTTACTTGCAGAGATCAGCAATTGTGTTGCCCAAGAACTGCTTTTTAATTCAGTTTTGTAAATGGCTTTGCCACGGGGTGCTGTTACAAAAGGCGGAATGTTTGGAGAAAATGGCATTTGTTTGGCACAAGGTTTAAGCAAGGTGAAGTTCATCCCAGGTCTTAATGTGCTCTAAAGACAAAGGGAAAGGAAAGGATTTTGTTGAAGAAAGCGCTGGGGTGGCTCCACTTTCTTCAAAGATATAATAGAATAGAATAACAGAGTTCGAAGGGACCTTGGAGGTCTTCTAGTCCAACCCCCCTGGCTTGGGCAGGAAACCCTACATCACTTCAGACAAATGATTATCCAACATCTTCTTAAAAGCTTCCAATGTTGGAGCATTCACAACTTCTGGAGGCAAGTTGTTCCACTGATTAATTGTTCGAATATCAGGAAATTTCTCCTTAGTTCTAGGTTGCTTCTCTCCTTGATGAGTTTCCACCCGTTGCTTCTTGTCCTGCTCTCAGGTGCTTTGGAGAAGAGCTTGACTCCCTCTTCTTTGGGGCAGCCCCTCAAATACTGGAAGACTGCTATCCTGTCTCCCCTAGTCCTTCTTTTCATCAAACTAGACATTCCCAGTTCCAGCAACTGTTCTTCATATGTTTTAGGTCCAGTCCCCTTATCATCTTGATTGCTCTTCTCTGCACTCTTTCTAGAGTCTCCACATCTTTTTTACATCGTGGCGACCAAAACTGAATGATGGCTGCAGCCTAAAGGTGGCCTCTTCCTGAGGAAGAGAGGCCTAGTTTTCATGCCTTTCGGTTAAGGAGGCCAATCATTACGAAACAAATGTCAACAAGGAAGGATGTTCGATGGTGTTGCCAAGGCCCCAGCTGGGGATCTCCAAGAAGTCTTGGAAAGTCCAAAAGAGAAACAGGCTCATGGATTCCAATGCTTCTACCCACTGGGCAAGAGGGCAATTCAATCAAGAAGCCCACATGGCCACTAACGTCTCCATTTGTGGTCCAACAGCCCTCCTCAAATGCTTCTCCTACAAAAACACCTGAAGGCAGGAAGAGCATTAAAGAAGAGATCCAACCTAGAAGTAAGGAGAACTTTTCTGACAGCGAGAACAAATAATGAAATAGCTGGCCTCCAAAAGTTGTAGATGTTCCATCACTGGAGGCTTTTAAGAAGATATTACTATTACTCTTCTCATCCTTCCTATCACCTTCTTCTTGTAGTTGTTAGTTGTGAAGTTGTGTCCAACCCATCATGACCCCATGGACAATGTTCCACCAGGCCTTCCTATTCTCTACCATCCTCTGGAGTCCATTTAAGATCCCGCCGACTGCTTTGGTGACTCCATCTATTGTTGCTTTTATCTTTACTATTTATATTGTTTTATTTAATTTCCCAGTATCATTTTGATTGCTTATTTAGTATCCTATGACTATCGCTAAGTGTTGTGCCTTACGATTCTTGATGGATGTATTTTTATGTACACTGAGAGCTTGTGCCCCAAAGATAAATTCCTTGTGTGTCCAATCACACTTGGCCAATAAAGAATTCTATATTGGACAGCCATTTGTCTGTAATGGTATAGGGGTTCCTGCTTGAGCACAGGGTTGGGCTAGAAGATCTCCAAGGTCCCTTCCAACTCTGTTATTCTATTACTCTCTTAGGGAGAACAGAATATTTTTCCTCCCTTCTCTTTGGTTTTTCTTGTTTTGTTTTGTCTTTTGAAACAAAATCCTCTTATTGAGATGGGTTGGCAGCTCTCACCCTAGCAAACCTTTCAACAACAACAGAAGCCCGACAAAAATCAAGGACATGTTTGATTTATCTAGACTATTCTTTGACCTCCAAGAGACAAAACAACTCAGGAACGGCTTCTGTTTTAAGGAGGGAAATTAAAAGAGGAGAAGTTTAAAGTCAAGGGGTGATTAATTGTTTGGGGAGACCAAGAGGTTCATTCTGGAGGAGGAGGAAGGACAATGAATCTTTCCTGCAACTGATATTCTTAGAAAGAACATCACGCACCATTTTAGGAAAACCTCAAGAAGGGGAAGCAGATGATCCTGCACGGTTCCCTCTGACTCATCCTTTGGCTTCGCACCTGGTGTCTGGAGGGAACACTGGTACATATTGTAGTAGGTGGTGCGAATTACACAAACACAGCTTTGGCAGGAGGAGAGGGAAGGAGAACAGTCTCCTTTTCCACGAGAAGACAACCAACTCTTTAAGGCGGCCATGAGAGGAAAAGTCCTCCGTTCCTGGATCCACCAGGAGTCCAAACTCAACTCAGAGGAAGACAGAGGGCCCTAGCAAACTGAGGATCTTGCAAAGCTTGGACGTTAGGACATAAAACCTAGAATAAGACCTTGGAGGTCTTCCAGTCCAACCCCCTGTTCGAACAGGAGATCCTACACCATTCCAGACAAGTGGCTGTCCAATCTCTTCTTGAAAACCTCCAATGATGGAGCACCCACAACTTCTGGAGGCAAGCTGTTCCACTGATTGTTCTCACTGATAGGAAATTTCTCCTTAATTCTAGGCTGGATCTCTCTTTGATGAGCTTCCATCCATTACTTCTCCAGCTGTCATGTCTTCCCTAGTCCTTCTCTTCACTAGACTAGACTTCCCCAATTCCTGCAACCGTTCTTTATATAGACCAACAGAGGGGCAACATGACATGACTAGACTAGACTAGAATAACATAGTGGGAAGGGACCTTGGAGGTCTTCTAGTCCAACCCCCTGCTTAGGCAGGAAACCCTACACCACTTCAGACAAATGGTTATCCAACATCTTCTTAAAAACTTCCAGTACTGGAGCATTCACAACTTCTGGAGGCAAGTCGTTCCATTGGTTAATTGTTATGTCAGGAAATTTTTCCTTAGTTCTAGGTTGATTCTCTCCTTGATTAGTTTCCATCCGTTGCTTCTTGTCCTGCCTTCTCCTGCCGGTTTGGAGAATAGGTTGACTCCCTCTTCTTTGTGGCAGCCCCTGAGATATTGGAAGACTGCTAACATGTCTCCCCTAGTCCTTCTTTTCATTAAACTAGCCATGCCCAGTTTCTGCAACCATTCTTCATATGTTTTATCCTCTAGTCCCCTAATCCTCTTTGTTGCTCTTCTCTGCACTCTTTCTAGAGTCTCAACATCTTTTTTTACATCATGGCAACCAAAACTGGATGCAGTATTCCAAGGGGGGGCCTTACCAAGGCACATTTTGATAAGCTACTATCCATTGCACCTTGTCCTGCCTTCAGGTGCTTTGAAGAATAGCTTGACTCCCTCTTCTTTTCGGCAGCCCCTGAGATATTGGAAGACTGCAACCATGTCACTCCTAATCCTTCTTTTCATTAAACTAGACATACCCAGTTCCCGAAACTGTTCTTCATATGTTTTATCCTCTAGTCCCCTAATCCTCTTTGTTGCTCTTCTCTGCACTCTTTCTAGAGTCTCAACATCTTTTTTTACATCATGGCAACCAAAACTGGATGCAGTATTCCAAGGGGGGGCCTTACCAAGGCACATTTTGATAAGCTACTATCCATTGCACCTTGTCCTGCCTTCAGGTGCTTTGAAGAATAGCTTGACTCCCTCTTCTTTTCGGCAGCCCCTGAGATATTGGAAGACTGCAACCATGTCACTCCTAATCCTTCTTTTCATTAAACTAGACATACCCAGTTCCCGAAACTGTTCTTCATATGTTTTAGCCCCTAATCATCTTTAGTGTAGTCCCCTAATCATCTTGGTTGCTCTTCTCTGCACTCTTTCTAGAGTCTCAACAATGACGCTATGGTGAGTTTGATCTAGGATTATACCAATTCTTTCTAAACTTTCAATTAAAGCTAGAAATTAACAACAGAGGCAAATTGCAAAGGACCTGCATTTACCTGGAGAACTACAACTCCAGGTAAGGTAGGAACAATTCTTTCAATGTAGTGTAGCTGGGTGTGTGGTAGAGGATTGTGCATGAATGTGAGTCAGGGAATGTGCATGTTTCACCTTTCCTCTTGTTTGACTCGTATCTAATCTATGACCTTTTTCCTACAGAGGCACGACGTTAAAGCGGTATCACTACCCACTAGTCTTATCCTGATTTCCCCGATTACAAGAAGAAACTGGAATGGGAAAAGCTGGGCTAAGCAGCCCAAATATTTTCCCCCAAATCTCCAGTTTGACAAAATTAAAACGGCTCATCGCTTTTAACTCCTTGCCCCATTTCTCTGCTAATTATATGATCTGAACTCGCAAAGTTAACCATCTCAAAATGGGGATTGTGGGCCACGCAGTAGATTAAAAAGAACCCCGCCTTCAACCGGAGTGGAATATACTAAATATAATTAGGATCCCAATACAGGTTCTCGACTTACAACAGTTCGTTTAGTGACCATTGGAAGTTGCAGCGGCACCGATATAAAGGAACTTATGACCGTTTTCCACACTTAACGACCACTGCAGCATCCTCGGGCTCAGTAACTGCAACCTGTCCTCATCCAAAATTTTGAAAAGTGCCTCCCCAGCTCTAAAAACACCTCCCTTCAATAAATCCATAAACAGGTGCCGAGTGCCAAAGAATTCCAGGTATTCCATGCGTTACGAAAGGGATTGGATCCATCTAGACCATCTAGTCTCCAACCTTGACAACTTTAAGAATTGTATACTTCAATTCCCAGAATTCCTCAGCCAGCTTCTGGGAGTTGAAGTCCACAAGTCTTAAAGTTGCCAAGGTTGGAGACCCCTGATCTAGGCCTTGGGTGTCGAACACAAGGCACGCGGGCCTGGAACCTTGGCCCATGATGTGGTCGGATTAAGCCCACAGTGGGCTGTCCTGGGGTAGTCTGTGTCGCTTTGGCCAGGTCTACCCAATGAGAAAAGGAAACATGCCAGCAGTTTGGGGAATGGTGTCAAGATGGCCACACCCACCCAGTCAGCCATGCCCACCCAGTCGGCCACACCCACCCAGTCAGCCATGCCCACCCAGTCAGCCACGCCCACCCAGTAGGCCATGCCCACCCAGTCAGCCACGCCCACCCAGTCGTCCATGCACGCCCGCCCCCCTGAGATCAACCACGATCCCTGATGCAGCCCTCAATGAAATGGATTTTGACACTCCGGATCTAGACCCTCGGGGTGGAGGGGCTATTCCTTAGAGAGCCAGAGAAAGCAAGAATGTCCATCACAGACCCCAGAGGTCGCCCTCCTGAGACCCTCCAAAGCACCTGAGGGCAGGACAAGAAGCAACGGGTGGAAACTCATCCAGGAGAGAAGCAACTTAGAACTAAGGAGAAATTTCCTGACAGTTAGAACAATGAACCAGTGGAACGGTTTGCCTCCAGAAGTTGTGGCTGCTCCAACACTGGAAGTTTTTAAGAAGAGATTGGATAACCATTTGTCTGAAGTGGTGTAGGTTTCCTGCCTGGGCAGGAGTTGGACTAGAAGACCTCCAAGGTCCCTTCCATCTCTGTTATTCTATTCTATTCTATTCTTAATCCTATGCCTAATCCTATGCCTAATCCCTATCCTATCCTATCCTATCCTATCCTAATCCCTATTCTATTCTTAACCCTATTCCTAATCCTAATCCTAATCCCTATTCTATTCTATTCTATTCTATTCTATTCTATTCTATTCTATTCTATTCTATTCTATTCTATTCCTATTCCTATTCCTATTCCTATTCCTATTCCTATGCCTAGTCCCTATCCTATCCTATCTTATCCTATCCTATCCTAATCCCTATTCTATTCTATTCTTAACCCTATTCCTATTCCTAATCCTAATGCTAATCCCTATTCTATTCTATTCTATTCTATTCTATTCTATTCTATTCTATTCTATTCTATTCTTCTAGACTACCCAACCACTCCCCACCCTGAATCCCAGAGCCACTCTATGCCATCTGCGTGCAGTTCATGAAACCTTTGCAGGATAGTCTCAATAATAATAATAACTTTCTTGCTGATGCAAGCCTGCAGGAGAGAGCTTGAAAGGTAGATCTCATCCCAGAAGCGGGTGGTGCCAGCAGACGTAATGCGCCGTTGGGCTGTGGCTGGCTGGACAAGGTGCCAAGCGGTTTCTGGTAAAGCAACTAGACCGCAGCAGTAATGCAGCAACTGCAGCACACTGAGGAGTAAACTGCAAGGCAGGTTCAGTCAAAAGCCTGGAGAATCTCTGCTCCGCTCCCTGACACACAAGGACCGCAAGACAAAAGGAGGCAGCAGCAAAAAAAGAAAAAGGAAATTGTTTCCAGTTTTGGTAGTTTCCCCATCAAGGAGATGCAAGATGAGAGCAGAGATTGCTAACGGAGTAGTAAAGACTCCAAATAGATTGGAAACTGGACAGAGCCATCTTTAAGGTAAAGGTAAAGGTTCCCCTTGCACATATGCGCTAGTCGTTCCTGACTCTAGGGAGCGCTGCTCATCTCCGTTTCAAAGCCAAAAAGCCAGCGCTGTCCGGAGACGTCTCCGTGGTCATGTGGCCAGCATGACTTAACGCCAAAGGTGCACGGAACGCCGTTCCCTTCCCACCAAAGGTGGTCCCTATTTTTCTACTTGCATTTTTTACCTGCTTTCGAACTGCTAGGTTGGCAGAAGCTGGGACAAGTCACGGGAGCTCACCCCGTGACGCGGCGCTAGGGATTCGAACCGCTGAACTGCCGACCTTTCGATCGACAAGCTCAGCGTCTTGGCCACTGAGCCACCGCATCCCTGTAGCCATCTTTAAGCAGGGGGGAAATCAAGGAAGGGCCTGTAGCATCTTTTCTAACACGTTTTATATTCATAAAGCTTTCGTGAACTGTAGCTCGGTTCATCGGATGTTTTCATATTTCTTAGTTGGAGAAGATGCCACCAGGTTCCTCCAGAGCTTTGGCTGCAGTGGATGAACATCTCCTCCTCCAATTTTTTAACAGAAGAGAAACAGGGAGTCCTCAATTCGTGACCGCAACTGAGCTAAACGAGACGGTTGTTAAGAGAGTTTGCGCCCTTTGTACGACTTTTCTGGCCGCGCTAGGCAAGAACTTAAAAGCTTGGCGGTTAATGCCAAGAAGATGGGCTGCAGGCTTGAATCCGAAAGTTTGGAAGACGAAACCTGACGCAGGTTGGATCCTGCAAGGACTTAAAGTTAGTCAATTTCACTGCAGCTGTTAAGTGAGTAAGCCGGTTGTTCAGTGAATCTGATTTTGCTTGTCAGAGGGTTGCAAAAAGGGGATCACGTGACACCCCACCCACCCCCTGTCATAAATATGAGTCAGTTGCCAAGCAACTGTGAGTTCCAGTTCCGCCTTCGGTATGAAAGCTAACTGGGCGAGTGCCACCTGTCAGAAATGGTGTAGAGCAGTGATGGGTAACCTTTTCGCCATTGAGTGCCAAAAGCTGGAGGGGGAGCGCAGGGGGGGAGCATGACTATACCCATAATTAAATGCGCCCCTCCTCCTGTGCATGCGCACGTGACACACACACCCTTGCCCCCCCCCTCGCTTTTGGCACACTCCTAGAAAGCCTCTGGAGCCCAGGGAGAGTGAAAAATGGGCCTTCCTGGTCCACCAGAAGTTGGGGCGTTTCTGGCCTCCGGAGGGTGTCCGGGAGGGGAAGGGAGGACATTTTTGCCCTCCCCCCCGAGGCCCTCCAGAGACCGGAAACAAAACTTCCGGTGGATCCGGAAGGCCTGAAAATCAGCTGTCCGGCACACACATGCCCGCTGGCGCTGAGCTAGGGCAACGCTCGCGTGCCCACAGACGTGGCTCCACGTGTGGCACACGTGCCATAGCTTCACCATCACGGGCGTAGGGTCTCCTGCTTGGGCTGGGGGGGTTTGGACTTGATGACCTCCACGGTCCCTTCCGACTGTGTTATTCTATATTCAACTTGACAGAAGTTGCCTTCGGAAGTTGTGGGAGCTTCATCGCTGGAAGCTTTCAAGAAGAGACTGGGCTGCCATCTGTCAGAAAGGGTTTAGTGTCTCCTGCTTGGGCGGGTGAGGGGGTTGGACTAGATGACCTACAAGGTCCCTTCCGACTCCGTTAATCTGGTTAAGGGCAAATCTGTTAAACTGGAGGAGGGAAGAGCCCTGCTCATCCGCTGCAGAGCAACATCTGCAGGAATCTGGTAGCCTCTTCTCCGACTGAAAACTTCTGAGGGACCGAGCTACAGTTCACGGCAGGGAATTCTGGAAAGTTGGAAGTCCACAGGTCTTAAAAGCGGCCAAGACGTTTCGAAAGGGAAAGATTTGGGAATCGTGGTTTCCTGCGAACCTGGAAGATGGCTAGAACGCCTCTTGCAAAAGGCCTGGTTTGCTTCTCTTTTATCTATCCCCCACAGACTTGTGGCATGCACGCTTCCTCCAGTGCTCCCTTATCTGTAAACACTCCCCAAACGCCAGGAGAAAATTCTGCACGTAGGAAATATATATATATATATTCCCTTGTGTAAGGCTATTCATGGTAACGGCCAGCGCAAAGCCTCAACCAACCCTTCCGAGGAAAGGGGAAGAAGAAAAAAAAAAAAAGACTTCTGGGAATAAAGTTTAAAATCAACCTAAAAATATATTGCAGCCCCGGAGAAGAGAGAAAGCGCAATGCTTGGGATGTTAAAGATAAGACTGGGAATGTGCTGGCCGGTTGCAAATTTACTACATCCCTGAATGCCTCGGCTGACCTTGGGCTTGACTGCGAGAGCAACCTTGTCAGACTGTTGTAAGGAAGCCTTACGATGCTAGCTTGGTCTAAGTGGTGAAGGCACCGGGCTAAAAAACAGGAGATGGGGAGTTCTAGTTCCACCTTAGGTGTGAAAGCCATCTGGGAGACTTTGGGCCAATCCCCAGGAGATAGTGAATTCTAGTTCTGCCTTAGGTATCAAAGCCAGATGGGTGATTTTGGGTCAGTCTAGGTGACTGGGAATTCTAGTCCTACTTTAAACATGAAAATCTGGCTGGACAACTTTGGACCAAACCCTCTCTCGGTCCAACCTACCTCACAGGGTTGTTGTGGTGAGGAAAAAAGGACAAGAAAGGCATTTTATATATGTTCGCCACCTTGAGTTTCTTATAAAGTAACAAAGGCAGAGTAAATAATCTAAAACAAAGGAATCAGGTTGCCCATCCTGAGTTTCCTAGCTGACAAAACTGGACTGATTAAATAAATTGTTTTGGAAAGGAAAATAAACAAACACAAAGGCTAAAATTTCTCTAACGGCACCAAAAGAAACACAACGCAAGGACCAAAGATTTGCACACACACTGTTGCCTTACACACCTTCACCTTACATTGCAAAAAAAAAAACCCAAAAACACTTTTTTCCAAGCCAGGTCAACATAAATTTGCTCCTTTAACTTGCTCCGAAAAACACACCCCAAACAAATTCCAATTTTACCCCAACCCGTTTCCATAAACGGCCACTAAGAAATAGTCCCCACAAAAGTAAAAATAGAGAGAACTCACCTCCAAGCCTGCACAATAAGGCCCAAGTGCACATCTGGTATTAAATAAAATAAAAAATGGCTGCAGGAAGTCCCCAAAATTCACAGGTGTTGCTGGATGAGACCAGCAATTAACCCCTTAGCTGCTGAACCTTCCATGCTTTTAAAGGAACGGAGAGATTTTCCTGACCTGCATTTAAATAGCTTTTCCTAAACTCTTTTTTTTTTAAATCAGAGTGCTGTTAAGTTTGAATAAGTGGAGCTCTTTAAAAAAAATAATAATTTTGTTCTATTTGTTTATTTTGTTTCCTCTTCTAACTGTTCCTGTTTTATTTCTTGGCTGCTGGAGCAAAGCTTCAAACCGGTCTAGTGGGCAAATAGGCTAGAATAGTAACTCAAAGGCAAGATAAACAGTTTGGCCTAGCGGTTAAGGCACCAAGTTAGAAACTAGGAGACTGTGAGTTCTAGACCCACTTTAGGCATTCAGCTGGCTGGATCAGGGGTCTCCAACCTTGACAACTTTAAGACTTGTGGACTTCAACTCCCAGAGTTCCTCAGCTAGCAAAGCTGGCTGAGGAATTCTGGGAGTTGGTCCACAAGTCTTAAAGTTGCCAAGGTTGGAGACCCCTGGGCTGGATGACCTCACGCCAGTCACCAGGAGACTGTGAGTTCTAGTCCCGCCTTAGGTGTAAAAGCTGACTGGGTGTCTCCAGGCCAATCACCAGGAGACTGTGAGTTCTAGTCCTGCCTTAGGCATGAAAGCTGACTGGGTGTCTCCAGGCCAATCACCAGGAGACTGTGAGTTCTAGTCCCGCCTTAGGTGTAAAAGCTGACTGGGTGTCTCCAGGCCAATCACCAGGAGACTGTGAGTTCTAGTCCCGCCTTAGGTGTAAAAGCTGACTGGGTGTCTCCAGGCCAATCACCAGGAGACTGTGAGTTCTAGTCCCGCCTTAGGCATGAAAGCTGACTGGGTGACTTCAGGCCAATCAGCAGGAGACTGAGTTCTAATCCCACTTTAGGCATGAAAGCTGGCTAGATTACTTTATTGCCAGTCACTCTCTCTCAGCCCATCCTACCTCACAGGGTTGTTGTTGTTGTGGGGGAAATAGGTGGAGAAGAACATATTAGGCATGTTTGCCACCTTGAGTTACTTATAAAATAATAAAGATGGGGTAAAAATCTCCTCTATTGACAGGCTGTTGAGACTCTCTATGCAGAGAGGCAGTGAGAGAGAAAGGCAGGTTTGGAGAACCAGATATGGACGAGAAACTTAAATTTGGGTGTCTGGAAGTTTACGACATTTGTGGATGCTTATTGCTTCCTGGAAAAATCTGAGACAGGTATTTTTATGCTCCCGGTTACCTACCTGGAAGTGGTCAAACTCTGAGTGATGCAAAAATCTGTTCTCCAAGCTTCCAAACGTTTTGTTACCAGGCTAGGTAACATCTTCAGTGGAGTTTAGGAGATAAAACAGATTAACGGAGTTGGAAGGGATCTCTAGTCCAACCCTCTAGTCCAACCCTCCACCCCAACCGCGCAAGCAGGAGACCCTACACCCGTTCCTAACAGATGGCAGCCCAATCTCTTCTTGAAAGCGTTTCAGTGATGAAGCTCCCACAACTTTCAAAGGCAATTTCTGTTCCATTGAATATAGAATACAAGAGTTGGAAGGGACCTTGGAGGTCATCTAATCCAATCCCTTACCCGCCCAAGCAGGAGACCCTACACCATTTCTGACAGGTGGCAGTCCAGTGTCTTCAGACACACCAACAACAGCCAAGCCTCCCAAGCCTCCTACAACTGACCCCATTTCATTGGGTTCACAACCCCTAGTGATCACAGAAAAGGAAGTGCAGGACCTATTTCACAGACAAAAGCCAGGAAAAGCTCCAGGTCCAGACAAGATAACTCCTTCTTGCTTAAAAGTCTGTGCTGACCAATTGGCCCCCATCTTCACCCATATTTTCAATAAATCACTAGAGATGTGCTATGTTCCTTCTTGCTTCAAACGCTCTACCATCATCCCAGTGCCGAAGAAGCCCACCATCAAGGAACTGAATGACTACAGACCAGTTGCTCTAACATCTGTAGTCATGAAAACCTTTGAAAGGCTAGTGCTTTCCTACCTGAAAACCATCATGAATCCGCTCTTAGACCCCTTGCAATTTGCATACCGAGCAAATAGATCAACAGATGATGCTGTTAATATGGCTCTGCACTACATCCTACAACATCTTGAGTCTCCAAAGACCTATGCAAGGGTCCTTTTTGTAGACTTTAGTTCAGCATTCAATACCATCATTCCAGACATTCTTCTAACTAAGCTAAACCAGCTACAGGTACCGGAACAGACTTGTAAGTGGATCACAAGCTTCCTAACAAACAGGAAGCAGCAGGTGAAGCTAAGCAAGATCACATCAAATACCTGTACAATTAGCACAGGGCCCCCCCAAGGCTGTGTGCTCTCCCCACTTCTCTTCTCTCTGTATACCAATGACTGCATCTCCAATGATCCATTTGTTAAGCTACTGAAGTTCGCAGATGACACAACAGTGATTGGTCTCATTCGAGACAATGACGAATCCGCATATAGACGAGAGGTCGAACGACTAGCCTTGTGGTGCAACCAAAACAATCTGGAACTGAACACACTCAAAACCGTAGAAATGGTGGTAGACTTTAGGAAAAACCCTTCCATACTTCCACCTCTCACAATACTTGACAACACAGTATCAACAGTAGAAACCTTCAAATTTCTGGGTTCTATCATATCGCAAGATCTCAAATGGACAGCTAACATCAAAAACATCATTAAAAAGGACAACAAAGAATGTTCTTTCTGCGCCAACTCAGTAAGCTCAAACTGCCCAAGGAGCTGCTGATCCAATTCTACAGAGGAATTATTGAGTCTGTCATTTGCACCTCTATAACTGTCTGGTTCGGTTCTGCAACCCAACAAGAAAAACACAGACTTCAGAGGATAATTAGAACTGCAGAAAAAATAATTGCTACCAACCTGCCTTCCATTGAGGACCTGTATACTGCACGAATCAAGAAGAGGGCCGTGAAAATATTTGCAGATCCCTCGCATCCTGGACATAAACTGTTTCAACTCCTACCCTCAAAACGACGCTATAGAGCACTGCACACCAGAACAACTAGACACAAGAACAGTTTTTCCCCGAAGGCCATCACTCTGCTAAACAAATAATTCCCTCAACACTGTCAGACTATTTACTGAATCTGCACTACTATTAATCGTTTCATAGTTCCCATCGTCAATCTCTTTCCACTTATGACTGTATGACTATAACTTGTTGCTGGCAATCCTTATGATTTATATTGATATATTGATCATCAATTGTGTTGTAAATGTTGTACCTTGATGAACGTATCTTTTCTTTTATGTACACTGAGAGCATATGCACCAAGACAAATTCCTTGTGTGTCCAATCACATTTGGCCAATAAATTCTATTCTATTCTATTCTATTCTTCTTGAAAGCTTCCACTGATGAAGCTCCCACAACGAAGGCAACTTCTGTTCCATGGATTGATTGTTCTCACTGTCAGAAAATTCCTCCTCATTTCTAGGTTGAATCTCTCCTTGCTCAGTTTCCATCCGTTATTCCTTGTCTGGCCTTCGGGTGCTTTGGAGAATAGCTTGACCCCTTCCTCTCTGTAGCAGCCCCTCAAATATTGGAAGACTGCTATCCTGTCTCCCCTGGTCCTTCTCTTCACTAGACTAGCCAGGCCCAGTTCCTGCAACCGTTCATTGTTCATCGTATGTTTTATCCTCCAGTCCCCTAATCATCTTGGTTACAGATTAACAGAGTTGGAAGGGACCTTGTAGATCATCTAGTCCAACTCCCCACCCAAGCAGGAGACCCTACACCGTTTCTGACAGATGGCAGTCCAGTCTCTTCTTGAAAGCCTCCAGGGATGAAGCTCCCGCAACTTCTGAAGGCAACTTCTGTTCCATCGGTTGATTGTTCTCACTGTCAGATGTCGATGTTCTTCATGTGGTCAGTAGATCTCATGATGATGAGCACCTATTGACCACAAGGAACAGAAGAACTGGTTGATTGATTTGATTGATTGATTGATATTTCATGTTTCCTAGACCTCCCTTCTCCCCCAAGGAGGAAAAAAAAATGTAAAAATGCATGTTCTGTAAAGCGGGGGTCTCCAACCTTGGTCCCTTTAAGACTTGTGGACTTCAACTCCCAGAGTCCCTCAGCCAGCAAAGCAAAGCTGGCTGAGGAACTCTGGGAGTTGAAGTCCACAAGTCTTAAAGGGACCAAGGTTGGAGACCCCTGCTGTAAAGCAAAAAGCTTTGGATATTCGCGTGTTACATCAAGATTAGTCTAGACGTCTGGGGTAGAGGCAGGCCTCAACTTACAACTGTTCATTTAGTGATCGTTTGAAGTCACCACACCAAAAAATGTGACTTGTGACTGTTTTTCAGCCTTACGACCTTTGCAGCATCCCCATGGTCATGATCAAAATTTTGAGGCAACCGACTCATATTTATGTCCCAAGAACATGTGATACTCCTTTTGCGACCTCCTGACAAGCAAACTCAATGGGCAAGGCCAGATTCACTTAACAACCGGGTTGCTAGCTGATCAACGGAAGTTATTCGCTTAACAGCTGAAGCAAGAAAGGTCAGAGAACAACAGAGAACGAGGTGGCTGTATGGAGTCACTGAAGCAGTCGGCATGAATTTAAATGGACTCCGGAGGATGGGAGAGGACAGGAAGGCCTGGAGGTATGTTGTCCATGGGGTCGCGATGGGTCGGACACGACTTTACAACTAACAACAATTTATTTATTTGTGGAAGAGAAGCCGTCTTCCTTGGTCCTAAATGCACCCTGGAGCATTTTATCAGCTGGAGCTCACACGCAGGCCCAAGTCTATTAAATCACAAGAGGCCATCTTCCTGATTGTCCCTGCAAGCCACTGCATTTGGCTCGGATCCATGCTCTCCTTAAAAGCCTCTTAATGATCTGCCAAAAACCCTGGCTTGGCACATCCTGATCCAGACAGTAACAATTAGACCAAACTATTACTTTCTGCGGAGACAAGGCAAGCCAGACGGACGAGCATGCTGAGCGCAGGAGACAGCCTGGCTCGCAGACCTTTCAAAGCTTGATGGACAGCAAGGACCCGGTATTGAATACCCATCTGCCTGACTGACCCCTAAGGGTCAATTTGCACGGTGGGAAAGACTGCAGAACTGGAGGGAAGGTAGAAGCCCTTTCCTACCGAGGCAAGTGTTCAGATGAAGAGAGGTCCCATGGATGGCTGTCCAACTTCTGCTTGACCCATCCAGCTAGGTTCTAGTTAACGTTCAACCACAAATTCTGTAACTGAAATCCGTGTTTCCTACAATCTGGGACAAACAGAAACAAGACGAGAAACCCAAAACAGGTCTTGACTTCCTTCAGATACCTGAAAAGTGCCAAGATATTTCCCACCCTTCGTTCTGTTCTTCTCATAGAGTAGATGTACCCACCTCCTTCCATCAACCAACCAACCAACCCAACCCAACCCAACCCAACCCAACCCACCAATCAGAATAGAGCTGGAAAGGACCTTGGAGGTCTTCTAGTCCAGCCCCCTGCTCAAGCAGGAGATCCTATACCATTTCAGACAAGTGACTGTCTAATCTCTTCTTAAAAACCTCCAGTGATGAAGCACCCACAACTTCTGGTGGCAAGCTGTTCCACTGGTTAATTGTCCTCACTGTTAGGAAGTTTCTCCTTAATTCCAGGTTGCTTCTCTCTTTGGTTAGTTTCCATCCATTGTTTCTTGTCTTGCCTTCTGGTGCTTTGGATAATAAATTGACCCCCCACTTCTCTGTGGCAACCTTTCAAATACTGGAATACTGCTAATCATGTCCCCCACCCAGGTCCTCCTTTTCTCTAGACAATTTTTCTGAATTTATTTATTTAGCGTATGGCACTTCTTCGATCTTTCGGCATTTCTGAGTCCTACGACTTTCCGAGTGCACTTTCCAATTGTTCTTGAGGCTTCTGAAAACGCGGCACTCAGAAATTGGCCATCGCGCTTGAACTGGTTCTGTGAAAACGGGGAAAATGTACAGGAATGGTTACTTCCCACAGTCTGGAAACTTGAGTTGGTTCTTGCTTTTGGCCGCCGCATTTCGCTGCTGACTCACGTTCGAGCTTGTCATAAACCAGAACTCGGAGCTTCGGCTTTCGAAACTCAATCAAGGGGTGTCGAGAAAATGTCACTGTTCATTTCAAAGCAATTTTAATGACGTTGAAATGATTCAACGTTTGATCAAATCAACGCTTTGATTCACGGGTCGGCTTGAGAGAAAAATAAACCCTTGACGGCCATTTCTGCACAAGTAATTTCCAAAGCTGATTATGAATTTCCACCACCCTAAACCCAGGAACCCCCCTTTTCTCCTAAACGACTCACCTTCCGCAACGAAGACTCGTGATCTCAACATCTGGGAACAGCTGGGGTGCAAGAGTACGACGATTCCGCGTCTCATACACCCACTAGAGCGGGGAGGCAAGGAATGTTGCGGGATCCCATCCCCAAAGGAGATACATCTGGCGGGACCCAGAAGGGGGGGCCTTCTCTGTGGTGGCTCGGAACGCTGTTCCCTTCCCACCAAAGGTGGTCCCTATTTTTTCTACTTGTATTTTTTACCTGCTTTCGAACTGCTAGGTTGGCAGAAGCTGGGACAAGTCACGGGAGCTCACCCTGTTATGCGGCACTAAGGATTCAAACCGCTGAATTGCCGACCTTTCTGATTGACAAGCTCAGTGTCTTAGCCACTGAGCCACCGCATCTTTATATATACATACACATATATATACACACGTGTGTGTGTCTGTGTATTGTTATCACCGGGGGGGGGGAGAGTTATTATTTTATTATTTGCTTTTATATTTATTTCCTGTAAGCCGCCTTGAGTGGCTGTGAGTGATTAGGCAGCAATATAATTTTTCCAAATAAACAAATATAACCTTAAAGATCAGGTAACAGTCTTACTTTACATTCTTTAGGCTTTTTTTCCTCTTGAATGTGTAATATTATATTACACATTCAGGTATTTTTATGGATAAAGAAGATTTAGCTACTGTTGAGGAATCCAGGGGTAAACTGTTTTGAGACTTAAACGAGTTTTATTTCCAAGAGCAGAGTGCAGACTAGGAATATGAAGTGATCAAGAAAAAAATAAAAAATCTCTAGGAATGTACAAAATGTGTTGTCTTTTAAAGAAAAAAGCCGAGAGCTTTTTGGGATCTGGTTGAAGGCAGAGAGAAAGAAAATTAATTCCAAACTGGCTTGGAGCCAAAACCCTTTTTTCTCTCCTTTAGAAAAATATCATTATACATCATTTCAAAAAGTATTTTTTTGAGAGTCAGTGATGGTCAGTTCAAATGTCCCTTAACAATTACCGTGGATTTAAATTTCATAATCAAGTGTTTTTATGAGTAGGACTTCCCATTGACTTCTGTCTAACTCAAGATTTAGAAAACGCCCAAGAAAAGAAATGGCTTTATATTAGAAAGAATATGGCACAGTTACAAGCTGAAAGTGTCATTTTATTCCAGAAATACCATGAAGTGCTGGGAAGGAGAGAGGGAGAGAAACATATCCCTTACATTTGTACCTCTCCTTAAAAAACGAATAGTGCATTTTATGTTCAAAACTGCATACAGGATTGATGGGCTGTACAAACTCTGCTTTTTTGGATATCTTCAAAATGCTTGAAGGTAAATAGAGGGATAGATAGAGAGATGAGAGAGACAGAAAGAGAGAGAATGAAAGAGGGTGAGGGAGGGAGAACGAAAGAGGGAGAATAAAAGAGGAAGGGAGAGAGGGAGGGAGAACGAAAGAGGGAGAACGAAAGAGGGAGGGAGAAGGAAAGAGGGGGAGAGAACAAAAGAGGGAGGGAGAGAGAGAGAAAGAGAGAGAACGAAAGAGGGAGAGAGAGAACGAAAGAGAGGGAGAGAATAAAAGGGAGAGAGGGAGGAAGAAAGAAAGAGGGAGAGAGAGAGAGCAAAAGAGGGAGAAAGAGAGAGAGAACAAAAGAGGGAGAGAGAGAACGAAAGGGGGAGAGAGAACGAAAAGGGGAGAACGAAAGAGGGTGGGAGGGAGGGGGAGGGAGATGGATTTATATAGCACCATTCAGATGAAGGAAAAATTCCAAGCGCTTCAGGAAATATATATATAAACTTATATATATATAAGTTTAGGAGAGAAAGAGAGGCAGGCATGCATCAGATCCACAACTATCCAGAGAGGGAAATGAAAACACTTCTGATTGAGGTTATCTGACCAGGGATAACAGGGGACCCGCAGCCAGCTGCAGGCTGAAGGGTGCAAGCTGAGGCAGCTTTGTGGTTCGTTTCTCAGCCGCACCGTCTCCCCGTCAGCGAGAGAGAGAGAGAGACCGCGTATTGCTAAAATATGGACTTGGGTATTGCTAAAAACCTCTCAAAAATCAACAAGAGGGCTGTGCTGCGTGAACTGCATAGGTTAGTTCTTTCCATTCGGCTTTTGCGATTGGCTTTTAAAAGCAGCCGCGAAGGGTGGTCTTTGCAGCCCCCGCCCCCCTCTCCTTCTGCGTCTTCAGCGGTCATCTTCGTCGGATCTCACGGGATGATGCAGACAACGGTCCTGCGCCTGGGAGTCAGCACGGGCTCACGTCTCAAGGGAGGTAAACCCCGTTGGCGGCTGCCCTTGGGAGAGATAAATCACGCCGGCCTGATGCAATCCACCGGTGGATTCGGCTCCACCACCACCGATCCAAAGGTCTACAGGTAGTCCTCCGCTTACGATCGTTTGCTTAGCGACTGTCCAAAATTACGCCGGACTTCCCAAAAAGGTTATTTGTACATCTTGGTTCTCAAGTTCCGACGGACAGTCCCTTTCTTGCTCCTGCATTTTTTGGGTGGTGGGCAATCATTTACACAGTGTCCTGAGGGGGGGAGGGGGCGTCCACATGATTGCGATTGACGATGTGTTTGCTGAAAACAAGCATTTGCTTCTGGTTCTTGGCGAAAATGCCCCATCGTGCACAACGGGCTCATTTAACAACCACAGCACACGAAGGAAAACGAAGAGGCCGTAAAAATCGGGTTGGTGATGCGATGACCTGCTTTATGACTTATTGCAAGGTGTCAATCCTGAAGCTGACCTGACCCTACGCCGTTTTGAAGCTTTAGTGTTGCCACGCTGGAGCTGAGGGGATAGGGAGGGAGGGGGGGGGAATAGAGATAGCTGGGGTTTTGTAGCCAAAACAAAATACTTCCTTCTGGGAACCAAGGCCATTCTCACACCTGGTCAGAGAGAGAGGAGGAGTGACGTTACCAGGCAACCGGGCAGCACCTTGATTGGCCCATGTGACTGATTGTTTGGGGGAAGGGGGAAAAAAAACCCTTTAATTAGATGAAAACCGCGGGAACCTTCAGAGTTCAGTTTTCGCCAGAACCGTGCCAATATGATATACCTAGTAAAACTGTAAAGCTATTCTTTGAGGAATCTACCTGCCTTGGGCATTTTGTTTGGTATAGGTGGATTACTTGGAACCCTGACAGTAGGATCCAATCCCGAGACAGTCACTAGGATCAAAGTTTTATTCTTCCAAGTTTTGGGCCTCGTGTTGGAGCCCATCCTCAGGAAACTTCTCTCTCTCTCTTCGGAATATGTCTTATCATGACTTATGACCATAATGGGCAGGTTCCGTTACGGTTGTAAGTCGAGGACTATCTGTACACATTGTCGAAGGGCGCACGCGTGTTCCTAGAGGGACAATCTAACTCGAACCTCTGAGCTGTTACTCCCTGTAGGTTAACACTAAATTTCACGGGGAAATGCGCTGGCCGAAGTGTGATGAAAACACAGCATGCAAATGAAGGGGGTGATCCTGAAAATAACAATTTCACCGCTACAAAACAGCAACATTCGGGACTTAAAAGATCGTAGAAGCGTATCATTTTATCCTTTTAACAATGTGATAATTAAAAGCTTACCTCCTCTGCCCCTAAAATGCGCAATGCAGCCAGTGTCAGCGGCACTCTGCCCAGACACACCAATTCAGAAATTACATAGTCCACAGCCTGGAAATTATATTATTTACAACAACCGATGAAAGCATGATCAGTTCTTTCTTGCCAGACGGACTTTCAAATCAACCGGCTCTGATTTTATTTTATTTTTTCCCTGAGAAAAGGAAATTTTAGACCATGAACGCTAACGTCCTTCGGTGCTTTCTTTTCCTCCCAGTGTTACGTTTGAGAAATTTGCTGTTTTATCCCTTTTTTTTTTTTTAAATGGAGTGAGCAAACAAGCAGAACGGAAGGAGAATGATGCTCGTCTCCAGCTTCGTCACCAAGGTGGCATGGTGTCTTGTGTGATGGAATGTGAATCCAAGAAACCCTGCAAGGAAAATAAAAAATAAAAATAACGACGACAACCCAGCGCAGGTTTTTAAAATCTGAGTTGTTGGCCTGAAGCAGCGGAGAGAGTTCCTGACAAATGTTTCTAGGAGATCTTTTGAGTAAGGAAGCATCCAATGTCATTCCTAAGGTTTTGGCACCTCGTTGGCTGGTCAAAGTTGAACCAAGACAAATGTCGTGTTTGTTCCAAAAAAGTCCTACCTAGAAATCATCCACGGCTGCTTCAGCCGTCTGCAGGTCGTGCAAAATTTCACAGAAGGAGAACTTTTATTTAAGTCTCAGAAGTTCTTCATTCTGGGGGAAGGAACTTTCAGAGGTGGTTTCTAAACACATGGGTTTTTGTGTTTGTTTTTTTACAAGTGTCGGCACAATGCAATCGAGAGGGTTACACAACACGATGTTTTCACTACTAGCTAGCAAAATGCAGTTCCTCAGACCAGCAGCTTCCTCATGATGAAATTCCCACCGCTGCTTGTGGAAAGTTTCTCCTGTCCTTGCAAAGAGGAAGGGGATGGAAGAAAAAAGAAAGAAAGAAATCAATCTCATTCTTTGCTCTCTTCCGTTTTCTGGCCAGCGGAACGCGTGAGCTCCATATCCTCAGGGTATCGGATCTCCAACTCTGGGTTGGCCACGTAATACGTGTCGGCAAACTCCTCGAAGTAGCGACCGATGTCTGGGTGAGGGATCTCGTGAGGTTCTGGGTTGAGTTCCAGATTCTCTGCAAAAGGAAAGAAAAGTGATGTCAGGCCTGGAAGCCATCTTTTTCGTTCGGCCTTCAGGCCTGCCACATTTACTGCTGTGGGAAACTGGAAGGGGGAATTGTATGGAGCACGGGTGATATGTAGCCATAATAACATTCCTTTCTCAAGGAGTCAAGGCCTTCTTGCCCTGCACCTGGAAGGCTGGAACTGGAAGGCATCTCCAGTTGGGACGGTACTTTGATTGGACATGTGGCAGGGAGATGAACTTTCCTTTGGGTGGGGAAAACATGGAAATTTTCAGATTTGGCTTTTCCCAGATGTGCCAATACGACATCTCTAATAAAATGGAACTTTGAGGAAACTCAAGCCTCGGAGTTTTCTTTTGTTGGGGGTGTTACTTGGAACCCTCACAAGTGAGAGACTGCACAAAGGGCAGGAGAGCCATGGATAGGGGCTTAAGAGAGAAGCAACCAAGAGGGAGGGAGAGGAGTCTTAGGGCAGCCTAACTCAATTGTGTGAAGTCAATGGGGAAGCCAAATTCGCTTAACGACCATGCTACTAACTGCAGTGATTCGCTTAACCAATCGTGGCAAGAAAGTTAATAAAACGGAGCAAAACGCCCTGAACAAATGTCTCGCTTAGCAACGAAAATCTAGGACTCAACTGTGGTCGCAAGTCGAGGACTATCTGCTCGTTAGCCGCATTGGCGCAATGTGAAGAGCGCTGCACTGCAGGCTACTTCTGCTGCCTGCCGGCTACCTGCAATTTGGCAGTTCAAATCTCACCAGGATCAAGGTTGACTCAGCCTTCCCTCCTTCCGAGGTGGGTAAAATGAGGACCCAGATTGTTGGGGGCCAGAGGCTGATTCTGTAAACCGCTTAGAGAGGGCTGTAAAGCGGTATATACCGTATTTTTTTGGGAGTTTTAAGATGCACCTTTTTCCCCCAAAAAAAGAGGGTGAAAATCTGGGTGCGTCTTATACTCCAAATGTAGCCCCGCCCAGCTTCTCAAAAGGAGGTTTCAGAGGCTGAAAAAAGCATCAGAAATGAAGCTTCAGAAAAGAAGCCCCCAAACAGAGCTTCAGAGGCTTTTTTTCTGATGCTGTTTCGGAGGCTTTCAGAGGCAGAAAAAAAGTTTTTTCTGAAACAGAGTTTCAGAGGCAGAAAAAAACAACAACAACCCAAGGCACAGAGCTCACAACCAAGGAACCTGTTGCTAAAATTCACCTCTGGGAACAGCTGATTGGGGGTATTCTGGGAGGCCAATCCACCTGCCAATCAGCTTTTTTCTTATTTTCCTCCCCAACAACTAAGGTGCATCTTATACTCCAGTGCGTTTTATAGACTGAAAAATACGGTAAGTCTAAGTGCTATTGCCATTAAATTCACATTCCTGAAATCTATACAATTCTTTTTTTTTTTTTTTTTTTTGACCTTGCCAAGCTGGGTGTCAACATTCCAGAAAACCCCAACTCCAGTTAAAACTTCCGAGGATTTTCTCAAAGTTCCATTTATTCAAGTAGATATAATGGCACATCTGGGAAAACCCAAATCTGAGAGTTCCGGGTTTTCCCCTCAGTAAATCAAAACCCCCCAAACCCATTGGTCCATCACATGCTCCAATCACCATCCATCCCATCTCAAGACATCACTCCAACCACTCCTTCTCCAGATGCAAGGACTGTCTTGACCTTGACCGAAAAGAAGAAAGCTATTTTGTCTAACTATATTCCCTCTACTGAATCCCCCCTCCTACTTTCCCACGCACGAGAAGGTGGCAGCGTGGAAGCTTCCAGTGCTAATATGGCTTCCAAAACTGACACTGGGTGGGACTTGACACTCATGATTTTCCGGGAAATAAAGTTTCTACTTGCTGCTCTCCATCAACTTCAGTTATTTCGATAAAATCCAAGGCTGCTGAAATTTCATTTTCCTTGAAAAAATACATACATACATACATACATACATACATTTGTTTTCTGAGGTTTTCATGGGTGTTTGTATGTAGGTCTTTGGTTGTTCGGGTTTTTTCCCGTGTAAAATTGGAAGTGTCTTGGCAACATTTCGACGAAGTCTCATTCGTCATCTTCAGGCTGGTGTTTACTGCTTCGTGCTTCGATTGGCATATTCGGGTCTTTTCTCATGTAAGGTTGAGAGTATCTTGGTGACGTTTCGACGAGGTCTCATTCATCATCTTCAGGCTGGTGCTTTCGGCTTTGTGCTTCTGCGAGCAAAGATAGAGAGACAGCAGCTCCGACCACTCTTTGCTTGCAGAAGCACGAAGCTGAAAGCACCAGCCTGAAGATGATGAGTGAGATCTCGTTGAAACATTGCCAAGATACTCTCAACCTTACACGGGAAAAGACCCGAAAATGCCAAGACTTACACACACACACACACACACACACACACAGAAAGGTTGCTGGGTTTTTTTTCTTCTTCTGAGAAAAAGCAATTTTAGGACAGGGCAATTCTCACTGGGGGGGGGGGAGGGGGGAGGAAGGAATATGGCTGTGTGCACGTGTCCTTAAAGATTGCAGTTACATGTTTCAGTGGCTGCCACACGTACTTCTCTCATGTCCTGTTTCTGTGCTGTGGTTGTCCTATTTAATTTTGATGAGGAGGACTTTTATGCTCTTGTGTGTTTTGATGAGATTCCTGGATGTAATTTCCCTGGGGGTGGAGAGTTTTTAATATCCCTCTAAGCGAAGTTGAGTTGTAGACCAAGTTTAGATTATTGGGGCAGGAGCAGGAGGAGGACAAAAGGAAGAAAGACCAATAGGAGGAAAAACTATTTGTAATCCAAATCTACAATTGTACAGAGTGCCCTCTGCTGGGAGAACTGTCTTATTCCAAGCCTAAAAAGAGCTAAATAACGATAAGAGATCAAAATAACTAAAAATAACAGGAAAGTTGCAGATTGGTTTTCCGTCTGATGCTATTCTTATCGTGGAAGACGCAATGACCACTGTGAGAGAAGAATCAGTCCCACACATGTGAAAACCCATCCACAATTGCTACCAAAACTATTTTAAAACAATGGCTAACCAACCTGCCTTCCATTGAGGACCTGGATACTGCACGAGTCAAAAAGAGGGCTGTGAAAATATCTACAGACCCCTCGCATCCTGGACATAAACTGTTTCAACTCCGACCCTCAAAGCGATGCTATAGAGCACTGCACACCAGAACAACTAGACACAAGGACAGTTTCTTCCCGAACGCCATCACTCTGCTAAACAAATAATTCCCTCAACACTGTCAAACTATTCACTAAGTCTGCACTACTATTAATCTTCTCATCGTTCCTATCACCCATCTCCTCCCACTTATGACTGCATAACTGTAACTTTGTTGTTTGTATCCTTACGATTTATATTGATCGTTTCCTAGTATGATTTGATTGCTTATTTGTACCCTATGACTATCATTAAGTGTTGTACCTTATGATTCTTGATGAACATATCTTTTCCTTTATGTACACTGAGAGCATGTGCACCAAAGACAAATTTCTTGTGTGTCCAATCACACTTGGCCAATAAAAAATTCTATTCTATTCTGTTCTGCAGGAAGCTGTCTTGGGCTGAACTTCCATTTAAACCAGCACTGTGGACGCTGGTTTATTGGGAGTTACTGGGTTTTTTCCAGGCACTATCAAGAAGCAGCAGAGACTGAGTGGAACATGGATCTACCCTTAGTTGTAAAGAGAACCCCTGCTGGATCCCATCAATTGGTCCTGCAGACCGGTGGATTTGGAAACACCAAAAATCCTGCTGTTGAAATGATATGAGGGGTCCTTGGTGCTCTCTGAGTTTGATGGTTTTCTTGCAGACGTTTCATGATCCAAACTAGGTAACATCATCAGTGCTAGAAGGGAGTGGGGTGTGCAAAGAAGAGGAGGAGGAGAAAAAGAGGAAGAGGAGGAGGAGGAGGAGGAGGAGGAGGAGGAGGAACAATGATTGTGGGGTCCTTGGTGGTCTCTGAGCTCGTTTTCTTGCAGATGTTTCATGACCAAACTAAGTAACGCTATCAGTGCACAAACAACCAAGCCCAGAGAGCATCAAGGACCACTCATTTCAAACCTTGAGTATGAATATTCTTCCTTATTGAAAGGATATGACCCGGGAGACCCCAAGAATTGGTCTCGGATGTGGAATGACGGTGCAACTCTTCGCTTCTGGGTCGGAGGTCAATTCCTGAGGTTACACGCCTTAAAATTTAAGAGTCTACCTCTTGTATGATGGCAGTTTTACTTCCAAGAGCAAAACACATCCTTGAAGAAGCCTCACGTTTGCCAGCCTGTTGTGGAGCAGGCAAATGTGGCAACTGCGAGGAAATCACCTCTTGAGCAAAGTGTTCCCAGCAATACCCTAATAGTCATTTTACCCCCCTTTCAAACGGTGGATAAGCAACCATAAATAAGCTTGTTAGAAATATTGCCGGCCTACCTTGGGCAGCGTATCGGCACGACCCATCTTCCACTAAAACGTTGTAGAAAGGCTGGTGAGGCCCATGGGGCAGGCTGTGGACGTTCATGTTTCGGATCCATTCGTGTCCCATCATGCACGCTGGGTCCCAACCGTAGATCACACAGTTGTAGCCGTATCTAAATTGAAGCAGAAAGAGGGTTACGCAATGCCACCGATGGTGGAAGGCGGGCTGGGAGATTTTGTAATGAGAACAAGGATAGATGCTGCAGAATATCATTGTAAGCAATGTCTGCTTGGGCGAGAACTCTCTGGCATTTTGGAGGAGGAGGAGGACGACGATGAAGATTGTGGGGGTTTCTTGATGCTCTCTTAGTGTTGTGGTCAGCCAGCAGCCCGCGGAGCTGGCAGCGGAGTCAGACAGTGAGGAGGCGGGGGAGAACAATGGGTCAGTCCTGGAGTCAGGGGAACGCCTGGACGAGGGCTCTGTGTCGGAGGCAGAGATGGAGCGATGCACGGACTCCAGAGCTTCCAGAGGCAGACAGCAGAGAGGCAGAGGAACCTGTTCCTAGTACACACATGCGAAGAGCTGCCAGAAGGCAAGAGCAGCTAAAGCAAAAAGGACGACTCGGGAGTAAGGCCAGGAGATGATTGGCCCCTCCCATAAGGCTTAAAAGAACAGCAATGGCTCTTGGGCTCTTTGTAGAAAAGCAACATTGCTGCAATTGCTTCCTGTCTCCTGTTTCTAAACTTCATGGGGTTCTTGCCAAGAAAAGCTTTTGGCAGGGTGTTAAAGAAGACAAAGGTTTGTGATAAGGCCGAAGGACTTTTTCTGAAGGATTTGTTTTTAGACTTAATTTGGACTAAGCTGAGAATGAAGTAATTCTCAGCTGTTCTAAAAAAAATACATTTCTTTAAGACTGATTGCGTCTGGTAACAACTACTTGGGCCTCGGTCACAACATTTACGCTCGTCTTCTTGCAGACGCTTCATGACCCAGACTAGGTTAATATCCTCAGTGCTAGTACTAGGTAATTGGTAATCAATTACTAGGCAATTGATGCTATTACCTAGTTTGGGTCATGAAGAGTCTGCAAGAAAACAAGCAAGCTCAGACAGCACCAAGGACCCCTCAATCCTATTCTCCATCTCCACTCCACCAAACCCTCCTCCCTTTGTAGTAGTGATGACATTACCTAGTTGGGTCATGAAATGTCTGCAAGAAGACAAGCAAGCTCAGAGAGCACCAAGGACCCCTCATGTCAACACTGAGCCTCAAATATTCTCCTTTATCGTAGACATATAAACTCAGTCTCATTCATGACTGGCGGAAGATTTCACCCACATCCTACCAACTTAGAACAACTTAAGTTCTCCTCTTGTTGTTAACAGTGGGAAACAACTTTCCTACAGCACATTTATTACGTCTTTCTTCACTGATTATGTACTTTCTAGAGCTGTTGCTTGTCAGCAGCTTCATCTAGCAGTTAAGGGTTGGTTTGTTTTGGTTGGCCTACGAGAGAGGGCGAAAGTCGAGCAAAGCACATCCTGAGCCAGAATTTTTCCCTTTGATCATCTGCTCTTAAAAAAAATGTGGGACTTCAAAGACAACGTTCACCAATATTGTCCCTTTGCTCCCACCAAAGTTCTCTGATTCACTTCGCTATATTTTTTTTTAAAAAAAAGTTCAAAATGAGAAAGTAAGATTATCAGCACTGGGCTGCGCCTTTATTTTCAGAAGACTTTTAGCATCAAGCTAGATTTTGGAAGTATTCTAAGCAAACAAGAGATGGAAAAGGCTGCCGGCCAGAGCTGTATGGAAGCCTGCCCAGTTGCTGGGGGTGAGGGAGAAGGATAAAAATAAACTAGGGTGGTGGAGGAGGTCCTGGGAGATTAAGAAACAGGGACAAGCAACTGTCTCAAAAGTTTGTCTTCTAAGAAATGTTGGTTGGGAGATATGAGAGAGAGAGAGAGAGAGAGAGAGAAAAAATGAAAGATAGAGAAAGAGAAAGAGAAAGAGAGAAAGAATGAGAGAGAGAGAGAGAAAGAATGAGAAAGGGAAAGACAGAAAGAGAATGAAAGAGGGAGAAAGAATGAGAGAGAGAGAAATGAAAGAGAGAGAAAGAATGAGAAAGAGAGAGAATGAGAGAGGGAGAGACATAAAGAATGAAAGAGGGAGAAAGAATGAGAGAGGGAGAGAGAATGAAAGAGAGAAAGAATGAGAGAGAAAGAATGAAGGAGGGAGAGAATGAGAGAGAGAAAGAATGAGAGAAAGAATGAAGGAGGGAGAGAATGAGAGAGAGAAAGAATGAGAGAGGGAGAAAGAGAATGAGAAAGAGAGAGAGAAAGAATAAAGGAGGGAGAAAGAATGAGAGAGAGAAAGAATGAAAGAGGGAGAGAGAAAGAATGCGAGAGGGAGAGAGAAAGAGAAAGAGAGAGAAAGAATGAGAGGGAGAGAAAAAAATGAGAGAGAATGAGAGAGAGAAAGAATGAAAGAAAGAGGGAGAGAGAAAGAATGAGAGGGAAAGAGAGAAAGAGAATGAAAGAGGGAGAAAGAATGCAAGAGGGAGAAAAAGAATGAAAGAGAGAGAGAGAGAGAGAATGAATGAGGGAGAAAGAATGAGAGAGAGAAGAATGAGAGAGGAGAGAGAAAGAATGAGAGGAGAGAGAAAGAGAATGAAAGAGAGAGAGAATGAGAGAGAGAGAGAGAAAATGAGAGAAAGAATGAAAGAGAGAGAGAAAGAATGAGAGAGGGAAAGAGAGAAAGAGAATGAAAGAGGGAGAAAGAATGCGAGAGGGAGAAAGAGAATGAAAGAGAGAGAGAGAGAGAGAAAGAATGAGGGGGAGAGAGAGAGAGAGAGAGAGAGAGAAAGGCAGGCAGACTGACAGAAAGACAGATGAGATCATCCATTTAGGAATTCATTATTCTTGTTTCATTTCTTCTACTGATTACTCTAACAAAAAATAAAATAAGAATCCCACTTGGTCATGTGTGTTTCCTGAACTGGTCTATCTTACGAGGCTGACAAAACACGCCTATCTTGCACCGTTTGGTGTTTTTTTTTTGGGGGGGGGTGTCGGTCCTACAGATGTTGATTGCTACTTTTGCAGCTACAGGATCCTGGTGGAAGAGTCTGGGCAGGCGGGACTGGCTCACCTTTTGTGCTTCATAACCAGGCCGATGGAAAAGGTGATGTCTTTGTGTTTCTCGTCGGAATGAAGCTTCACATCAGGACCGGCTTCGTCTTTCCGACGCTCGATGTGCTCGAGGGTGTGCTGGACTAAATACCCCACTGCTCCTTGCTGGGAGGGGTCCAAGGCCTGGATGTGCTGCAAGATGTCCAGAACCTTTAAGAGAGTGGAAAAAAGCTCCCAATCAATCAATCAATCATCCTACAACTCGACATTTAATAATTCCAATCTAGGATACTTATTTCAGCCTTTTCAGAAGTTGGTAAAGAACGACCTAATCCTCGACTTACGATTGTGACTGAGCCATGAATTACAAATGTAAGTCATGCCAGTCATTAAAAAGGTGAATAGAATAGAATAGAACTGGAAGGGACTTTGGAGGTCTTCTAGTCCAGCCCCCTGCTCAAGCAGGAGACCCTATACCAGTGGTTCTCAATCTTTATAGTGCTGCGACCCCTTTAATACAATTCCCCATGATGTGGCGACCCCTTTAATACAATTCCCCATGATGTGGCAATCCCAACCATAAAATTATTTTCGTTTTGAATTTATCGCGCCTGAAGCCGTATTGGCTAGCGATCTGAACTGCTTGCGATTGCCTTGAGGACGGAGGCATTAAAGCGGAGATTCCTCCCCTATTAAGTTTATCGCGCCTGAAGCCAGATTAGGCTAGCGATTGGGAGTGATTGCAGCTGGCTTGAGAGGGAGACATCAGAGCAAAGATTTCTCTCTTTTTTAATTCATCGCGCCTGAAGCCGAATTCGGCTAGCGATTTGAAGAGCCTGCAGCTGGCTTGTGGAGTCAACCACTGGAGCGCGATTCTTTGACTCGCAAGTATACTTCCCATATTTCCAATGGTCTTAGGCAACCCCTGGCAAATCGTCATTCGACCCCCGATGGGGTCGCAACCCACAGGTTGAGAACCGCTGCCCTACACCATTTCAGATTGTTAGCTGTCCAGTCTTTTCTTAAAAATCTCCAGTGATGGAGCACCCACAACTTCTGAAGGCAAGCTGTTTCACTGGTTAATTGTCCTCACTGCTAGGAAGTTTCTCTTTAATTAATTTTTTGGATGGTCAATTAAACAAACATGGTCATTAAGCGAATCTACAGTCGGTAAGCAAACCCACTGTCCATAATGGGAAGATGGTTTCCTCTCCAAAAAATTGGAGAGACAAGCAAGCTCTTTAGGGAAAGCAACATCCATCCATCATCATCTTCTTTTAACGACCCCCATAATCCCTTAGGGGGGTGGAGTCTGGGCAACTGAATGGGGCTAGCAGTGTTTTAATGGCCGGATGCCCTTCCTGTCACCAATGCGGAGTTTTGTTCAGCAGATACATTCTCAGTGTGCGCAGAGAGAGAAATCAGCCTCTAACTAGGATCGAACTCACAGACTCCTGATTGTGAGGCGAGAGCTCCACCTCTAGGCTACCGCACCACTCCAAGCAACGTCCCTCCGTCTCTTTGATTATTTCATGCATCGGATGCCTCACCCAAGTACCTTTTCTGGCCAGATTCCCAGATGAAAATAGAGTCTCGCTTGGAGCATTAGATGCTGGACGTTGTCCGGATACATGGCCAAATACAAGTCCAAAGAGTCTCTCAGGAGCTGGTATGACTGGTCAGTGCTTTCCCTAGCAAACAAGACAGCAACACGTTCAAATCAAAGTCATGTTTTCATAGATAACATTTACCATCACCTATCTGTGATGTCCCACTGTCAATTAACTACACCATCGGCTGACCAGCTGGTCAGCTGACCAGTCACCAACCCAGTCCTTGCATCAAGTGCGTAATTAATGTTGTGGCTTATATGTTGCTGCTAGTCAAGAGCTATGATACAACTAGTCTTTTCTTTCCCTGTCAAAACAACTTGCTATTGTTTTTGACATTTCTTTCAACGGTTAGCTCAAATGTTGCTGCCTCTTTAACTACCCTCCTGTGTTCTGTAACAATAACAGAATAGCACAGCTGGAAGGGACCTTGGTGGTCTTCTAGTCCAACCCTCTGCTCATTGGAAACTTTCAAGAAGAGACTGGACAGACAATTGTCTGGAAGAGTATAGGATCTCCACGCTATACGGTTCCTGACAAATGGCTATCCAGTCTCTTCTTAAGAGCCTCCAGTAGTGGAGCACCACAATTTCTCCATGGTCATGTGGGGAGTTGGACTTCCATAGTCAAGTGAGAACTGAGACCTGCATGGTTAATGGGGACTTGGACCATCATGGTCAATGAGGACTTGGACCTCCATGGCCAATGGGGAGTTGGACCTCCATAGTCAAGTGAGGACTTGGACATGCATGGTTAATGAGGATCTGGAGCTCCATCGTCAATGAAGACTTGGACCTCCATGGTCAATGGGGAGTTGGACCTCCATAGTCATGAGGATTTGGACCTGCATGGTTAATGGGGACTTGGACTTGCATGGTCAATGGGGACTTGGACCTCCATAGTTAATAAGGATCTGGATCTCCACGGTCAATGAAAACTTGAATCTCCATAGTCAAGTGAGGACTTGGACCTCCATGATTAATGAGGACTTGGACCTCCAGGTCAATGAAGACCTGGCCCTCCTCTAATGCAACTGAACTGCTAATGCGAATGCAACCCTTCCTAGATTCTTACCTCTTTCCAATATTTAGCAGGTTGCCCACCATTCGCTGCAGAACCTCTTTGGCTGTTGCCACGCCATAAAATTCCTCCGTCACATGGTGGCCAATCAAGTATTCACACTCTTTGACCGTCAGCTGCCGCCCCTTCCCAAAAGCATCGATGTAGGTATAGTCAAATATATTGGTGCTCCTGACAAAAAGAAAAACGAAACCAAAGGGGGGAATTTGTTTCTGATCATCATCTTTGGCGCCTGACGGGACCCTCCCTAGTTTTCCAGAAGGGAGAAGGAAAGAAGGAAGGGGAGAAATAGAGCTAGTCTTCAACGTACAACAGTTCATTTAGTGACCGTTCAAAGTTACTGAAGTTACCGAAGTTACTTTTCGGCTCTGAAAAAAAAGTGACATGACCGTTTTTCACACTTATGACAGCTGTAGCATCCGATGGTCACACGATCAAGATTTGGATGCTTGGCAACTGGCATATATTTATGATGGCTGCACTGCCCTGGGGTCATGTCTTTTTGCAACCTTCTGACAAGCAAAATCAATCATCCTCTTTTAAGGACCCCATAATCCCTTGGCAGGGTGGAGTCTTGGGCAACTGAATGGAGCTGAGTGTTTTACTGGCCGGATGCCTTTCCTGGCGCCAGGGCGGAGTTTTGTTCAGCAGATATATTCTCATCGTGCCCAGAGAGAGAAATACTTGCCTCTACCTAGGATTGAACTCGCAGCCTCCTGATTGTGAGGCGAGAGCTCTACCTCTAGGCCACCGCATCACTCCGACAAGCAAAATCAATGGGGAAGCCAAATTCACTTCACTAACTTAAAAACTGCAGTGACTGATTTAACCATTCTGTCGAGAAAGGTCGTAAAATGAGGTAAAAATTCACTTATCAACTGCCTCTTTTAGCAACAGAAATGTTGAGCTCCATTGACCACGTGAGACAGAGCTAGTAAAAAGGTAAAGGTTCCCCTTGCACATATGTGCTAGTCGTTCCCGACTCTAGGAGGTGCTGCTCATCCCCATTTCACAGCCAAAGAGCCAGCGCTGCCCCAAGTCATCTCCGTGGTCATGTGGCCGGCATGGCTAAACGCCAAAGGCGCCTGGAACGCTGTGTCCTTCCCACCAAAGGTGGTCCCTATTTTTCTACTTGCATTTTTACGTGCTTTCGAACTGCTAGGTTGGCAGAAGCTGGGACAAGTCACGGGAGCTCATCCCGTTACGCGGCGCTAGGGATTCGAACTGCAAAGCTGCCGAACTTTTGATCGACAAGCTTATCATCTTAGCCACTGAGCCACCACATCCCTGTCTAGTACAGAGCTAGTACTCCCACACTACGCTGCAGGGATGACACAAAGCCCATTTCTTCCTTTTTTTTAGCCCTCCAGGAGGCTGATCTGGAACGCCGTTTTGAGGCTTTAAATCGGTTTTGCAAAAGAAGGCAAAGGGGTGCAGGCGAGGCTCCGTCTCCTGCCACAAGGCTGGACCGCGTGACGTGGCGCTGCTTAAAACGATAAAGAGAACCGATAGGGATTCTGAAAGCATCACGAGCGGCCTACGAGTAGAAAGCTGCTCTCTTTTCCTTCCAGACAGCTGTGTCCTCATCAGGCTGCAATATCGAGAGAGCTCTTGGAGGGCTGGATTGATAGCTTTCCGTTCCCACGCCAACCTCTCCTCCCGGAGTTAATGAGACTGTGAGGAACGATGCTCGAGATGACGGATTTCTCTTATTAATAAGTAACAGGGTCTTTCTGACTGAGTACCACCATTTTTCTTTCATGGAAAGAAACACATTTATACCTCTCAGGTTTTTTTTTTAAAAACAACAACAACAACAACAACCCATGACTTCATCGTCTGGCTTATTAAGAAGAGAATGGCAACCTGGGATGTTTAAATGTAGCGTTGACTTGAATAAGAATAAGAATAATTTAATTTCTATACCGCCCTTCTCCCGAAGGACTCAGGGCGGTTTAACAGCCAGGTAAAACATAATAGAACATACAATATACAGTTAAAAACCCATTTAAAAAACCTATTCAATTTGGCCCATTAATTAAAATACACATTAAAACCATAAGAACCCAATTAAAATTACTAATAGTTTTATGCCAGCCCTGCGCGGAAGAATAAGTACATCTTCAGCTCGCAGCGAAAGGCCCGGAGGTCAGGGAGCTGTCGAAGTCCTGGGGGAAGCTCATTCCAGAGGGTAGGTGCCCCCACAGAGAAGGCTCTCCCCCTGGGGGTCGCCAGCCGACATTGTTTGGCTGACGGCACCCTGAGGAGGCCCTCCCTGTCTGAGCACACTGGTCGATGGGAGGCCGCCAGTAGCAGCAGGCGGTCCCGTAAATAACCTGGTCCTGAACCATGGAGCGCTTTAAAGGTGGTGACCAACACCTTGAATTGCACCCGGAAGACCACAGGCAGCCAGTGCAGCCTGCGCAGGAGAGGTGTTATATGCTCCCTCTATCACCCGCCCCTTGAGATAAGTCTTCCCTCTCGCTCGTCCGAAGTAGAATGCGGGGGGGGGGGGGGGAGAGGAATAAAGCTTACCCTTCTTTTCCCTGGCACCATCTGAGCAGAAAGTGACTGGGGAAATTGACCGCCTCCAGCTGGACGCCCAACTGCTTGGCAATCGTCAAATACAGCACCGACAAGCTGATTGGGATTCCGGTCCGGCGAATCAAAACCTGAAGGAAAGAAGAGAAGAATGAGAAATCTGTAGAGATTCTGAGTCATCCAGGTCATGGTTGCCCCAAAGGTGCTTTTTCAAGAGGCAACTGGACTTTCCTGGTTTTTCCTTGAAGACGTTTCGCTTCTCACTCAAGAAGCTTCTTCAGCCCGTGAAGAAGCTTCTTGGATGAGAAGCGAAACGTCTTCAAGGAAAAAAAAATGAAGAAAGTCCAGTTGCCTCTTGAAAAAGCACTTTTGGGAGACGAATGAGAAGCTTTGGCTGCTCCTTAGATCTGGATTTAAAAAAAAAGAATAATAATAATGCTAAAAATAAAGGGAAGATCTAGTTCCCGGAATAGTACGCTTGGGAAAGCTGACCGCAGAATTTTTGCGCCACTTGGTTTGAGGATATGCTAATCCTTGGGTTACGACCGTAATGGAGTTGTAAATGCAGGCTGGTTGCCGAGCGCCCACAAATGCGGTCATGTGACCAAGAGGGAACGGTATGTGAACTTTGAACTGGGGTTGTACCCATGTGGTACTTTGAATGATTATTCAGCCGCCGGTCATAAGTCAAGGATTATGTGCCCATCAAAACTGAACAATATTCCAAACTGAAATATCTATCATATTTTGCCAATAATTGCTAGGTATCCTGGCCACTGGCTGCTTAAGGATGAACAGTCCATAACTACAGTGCAGGTGGCTAGATTCGTCACAGCAGCACTAGGGATCTGTCGCAAACACGTGTCTAATTCACCATCGCTATTTTGTACAACGAATGTGGGGCAAACCCTTTGCGCTGCTTATTCCTTTCCTTTTTAGTATTAAACTGAGAACGGGCCACACATTTTATGGATTGCAATTTTAATATAAGTTAGGCCATGTATAATTGACAAGACTGGATTTTATCATAGGTTTTAGTTGCTATTTATTATTTTATACTAGAATTTTTAACTGTATAGTTACTGAGTGTTTTTATTTGTTCTGGTCTATGTGTCAGGGTTCCAAGTAACACCCCCAATGAAATCAAACTCCGAGGCTTGAAGTTCCTCAGAGCTAACTTTTATTAGAGATGTCTCTAGAGAATCTGAGTTTTCTGGATTTTCTACACCCAAAAGAAAGTTCAAGACCTTGCCCCTCTCCCATATGTCCACCACACATCCAATCAGACACCGTCTGGAACAGAAGATAACAACAACAACAACAACAACAGAGTTGGAAGGGACCTGGAGGCCTTCTAGTCCAACCCCCTGCCCAGGCAGGAAACCCTACACCATTTCAGACAAATGGTTATCCAACATTTTCTTAAAAATTTTCAGTGTTGGAGCATTCACAACTTCTGCAGGCAAGTCGTTCCACTGATAAATTGTTCTAACTGCCAGGAAATTTCTCCTTAGTTCTAAATTGCTTCTCTCCTTGATTAGTTTCCACCCATTACTTCTTGTTCTACCCTCAGGTGCTTTGGAGAATAGCTTGACTCCCTCTTCTTTGGAGCAGCCCCTGAGAGATTGGAAGACTGCTATCATGTCTCCCCTGGTCCTTCTTTTCATTAAACTAGACATACCGAGTTCCTGCAACCGTTCATCATATGTTTTAGCCTCCAGTCCCCTAATCATCTTTGTTAACTCTTCTCTGATATCTCCTCATTCCTCCTCAGGAGGAGATATACCTCCTCATTCCTCCCAGCACAGCTGCAGGGCACCATGGCCTTGACTTTCTATGAAGAATTTTGTTGTGACTCTGTATCTTCTTCCCTCTATGCAATCCCCCCTCCCAATTTCCCACAGTCGGATTTGTGACAGGCCTGAAGGCACAAAGGTAGAAAGATGGCTTCCAGGCCTGACCGTATGACTGCAAGACACTGTGTCAAGGTTCCAGAAAAACCTCTTCTGCAATAAAAAAACTCAGAAGCCATTGTTTTTTCAGAGTTCTTTACTAGCATGAGGAAACTGGCACACGATGAGTGAAATTCCAAAACTGAATTTCCGGATTCTTTTCCCAGTTATACAAACCCCAAGAGTCCCACCCCCCTGACCCCTTTGCTGGTCACATGGTCCCACGTTCTCCCAGTTCATTCGAATATCTTCTTGCCACTCTTCCTGCAGATGTGAACACCATCCGACCTTGACCGCTTGAAGAATGTTAACATACCCCTCAGCCCCCCTTCTTCCCCTCAGGGGAAAAATGTGGCAGCGTCTGGAACCCTAAAGTCTAGTATGGTTTCCAGGCCTGACACACTGAATCGAACTGGAAAAGGAAATGTAGGCCAAAAAGATGCCCTTGTCCAGCCTTACCTGATGGATGTAGGAATTCTGACAATTGTAATAATCCACCTCGTTCCCTCGGTACTTCAACTGCTCATAAAGGACGCTGTTCATAGCATCCAGAACCTGCCTCTGGAGCTCCACCTGAGAGACAATCAAGGCCTCTCCTTTAAAAAAAAAAATATGAAAGGCAACGAAAATAAGAGAAAGGAAATGTTCTTATTCCTTTGTACCCTCGTCTTTCTTCCCTTAGCATTGTCACCTCCTCCACCAGGTTTTCTCAGCAACACCGGTCGGGCTGATGAAGAGGATGATGGGACCTTGAAACCCGAGACGGGCAGCATAAAAATTTAATAAAGAAATAAAAATAAAGGTACGAGAGTTTCGACCACATCACCCCATTTGGTTTATTTATTTAACTAGTGAAGGCAATTCTTAGTTCGATAGTTTATCTCTCTCCCTTTGGAGTAGGTAACCTTTCTTCTTCCTGTTTTTCCACAAAACTATCAGAGGATAGACATATTATAGCACTTAGCAATAGCACTTAAGACTTATATATCGCTTCAAAGTGCTTTTACAGCCCTCTCTAAGCGGTTTATAGAGTCAGTTATTGCCCCCCAATAATCTGGGTCCTCGTTTTACCTACCTTAGAAGGACGAGTCAATCTTGAGCCGGTCACGATCGAACTGCTGGCAGCCGGCAGAGTTAGCCTGCAATACTGCATTTTAACCACTGTGCCACCATAGTCCTTCCTTCCTTCCTTCCTCCCTCCCTCCCTCCCTTTCCTTCCTACTGAGCAATAGCACTTAAGAGTTAAATGCCACTCTATAATGCTTCCCAGCCCCCTCTAAGCGTTTTACAGAGTCAGCCTCTTGCCCCCAACAATCTGGGTCCTCATTATACCCATCTCAGAAAGATGGAAGGCTGAGTCAACCTATGCTCTTCAGGTGCAGCTGAATGACAACTCCCAGCATGCTCTACTGCTGGATTTCATGCTGCTGGAAACTGCTGTCCAGTCACATCTGTTATTTTTTCCAACTTCAGCAACTATTAACACGCGTGGACTTAAAATCCCAGAACACTCAGCATCAATCATACTGGCCGGGGAACTCTGGAAGTTAACTAGTCACCCATGCCAAGTTGATGCTGATAATCCAAAGTTACTCATTTATGGGTTAAATTTATCAATGTGTCAATTCCAAAATTTGCTGTCAGGACTGCCTACCACGGATGGATGCGTTTCTGTTGTGCCTCCCGCAGCCGGGCCCCTCTCGTCTCCTGCCGGACGCTGATAATGCAGAAGAATGTCCTGGCATGCCTCCAGCCCCCAGTCCTGGCACCATGCCCGGACAGACGGAGCAGCTGGGCCCCTCCCTCACAGCATGTGAGCCTGAGGAGTGTGAAGCCAGTCACGAGCTGGAATTACCGGCAGCTGGAGGCTGGAGGGACCCACGCTTCCGGAGAGTGGAGAGGCGACGTCAGCAAAAGGAAGGGAGGGGCAGGCCTGGATGAGTGCTAAGTCATGGAGCCACACCCCATGGCCTATATAAAGGATCTGCTTTCTGGCATTCTTTGAGTCAGGCAAAGTCTAAATTGGATTGCTGAAGTCACATCCTGGTCTCCTGCCTGCCCTGAGAACTCTGACAGAACTTTGGCAAAGCTGCAGAGGCATGCTTGATACGGACTTCCCCGACGCGGCCGTCAGAGGAGGAGTGGGACACGACAGTTTCATAGCAGGTTTACCACAGAAAAAGCTGACCCAAGAGAACTGTGCTTAATGCCATACCTGCTTTTCGGTCCACAGTGGGATGCCTGGGGTTTTTGGATTTGAGAAATTTACACACTTTAGCAGCAATGTCATCAATCTGAGCTTGGATACTCTTGAGGGAGATGTCCGACAAAGGGTTACAGTATTGGTCAACCAGCACAGCCCCTAGGAAAAGACAGGAGAGATCCACGGCAGATGGGTTTGGGAGGGCAGATAGCAGTAGCAAGTAGACTTATACACCACTTCACAGTGCTTTACAGCCCTCTCTAAGCGGTTCAAAGAGCCAGCCTGTTGCCCCCCAACAATCTGGGTCCTCATTTTACTGACCTCAGAAGGATGGAAGTCTCAGGGTTCCAAGTAACACCCCCAACAAAAGAAAACTCCGAGGCTTGAGTTTCCTCAAAGTTACATTTTATTAGAGATGTCATATTGGCACATCTGGGAAAAGCCAAATCTCAAAACTTCCAGGTTTTCCCCACCCAAAGGAAAGTTCATGTCCCTGCCACATGTCCATCACATGGTCCAATCAAAGCACCATCCCAACCGGAGATGCCTCCCAGTTCCAGCCTCCCAGGTGCAGGGCAAAATGGCGTTGACTCCTTGAGAAAGGAATGTTATTATGACTATGTATCAGCTTTGCTCCACACAATTCCCCCTCCCAGTTTCCCACAGTAGTAAATGTGGCAGGCCTGAAGATCCAACCAAAAATATGGCTTCTAGATCTGACAGGAGGGCTGAGTCAACCTTGAGCCAGTCAGAATTGAGCCCCTGGCTATGGGCAGAGTTAGTCTGCAATACTGCATTCTAACCACTGAGAACGGACGGAGAAAGGAAGGAAGGAAGGAATAGCACTTCGACTTATATACCGCTTCATAGTGCTTTACAGCCCTCTCTAAGCGGTTTACAGAGTCAGCCTATTGCCCCCAACAATCTGGGCTCTCATTTTACCAATCTCAGAAGGATTGGTGAGTTAACCTTGAGCCAGTCAGGATCGAACTGCTGGCAGTCAGCAGAGTTAGCCTGCAATACTTCTAACCAATGTCTCTATCTGTCTCACTATAGATAAGAAAGACTACAATCTATCTATCTACATAGGATAGATAGGAAAGACTACAATCCTAAGTGGAAACATCATTTTTACACAGAATAACAGAATCACAGAACATACATTTAGGTGAAGGGCTCACTAATGTAGGTGCATGAAATCAAACTGGAGCAACATTATTCAACTTCAACCAGTTTATGTACACTTCACCTTCAAAAATTCTCCACCTAGCATCCCTATATCTTAAAATGGTTCAGCTTGAGAAACAATGAATTGAAGTTGGCTGACCAACCTCAGTGTGAAAATATTCAAACCCAATGGATATATTTTAACATTTAAATTAATATTTAAAATTTTTAACTTTTAAAAGTTAAAAGTCATTTTAAGGGTCATTTTTCACTGAAAGTCTTATGTTTTTCACTGCTCTTTGAAATTTCTTTCCTCTTCAGTTTCAGAATCATCTATGCTATTCCTTTAAACTATTCCTTTAATCTCCTATTCCTATTCCTTTAATGTTCCTTTAATCTCCTATTCCTTTAAACAATCCGTCTGTCTTATTTTTGTTTTATTTTTGTGTCTTGTGTCTTATTTTGTTACAATAGTTTAAATGTTATGTTGTTTCCTACAAATGTATTTTAAGGGTAAAGGTTCCCCTTGCACATACGTGCTAGTCGTTCCCGACTCTAGGGGGTGGTGCTCATCTCCATTTCAAAGCCGAGAGCCAGCGCTGTCTGAAGATGTCTCCGTAATCATGTGGCCGTCATGACTCAATGCCAAAGGCACACGAAACGCTGTTACCTTCCCACCAAAGGTGGTCCCTATTTTTCTACTTGCATTTTTTACGTGCTTTTGAACTGCTAGGTTGGCAGACGATGGGACAAGTAACAGGAACTCACCCTGTTACGCGGCACTAGAGATTCGAACCACTGAACTGCCGGCCTTTCGATCGACAAGCTCAGCATCTTAGCCAGCGAGTCCCTGTTATTTCCTATAAATGTGTCTTGCAGTCTTTCAAATGTTACACTGTGTCCACGTCAACCTTTCTGGGACATTACTAACCTTCTAAAAAGGATTGTTCATCTGCTGAGTACTCAAGATAAGTCTTCAGTTTCTTTAAAATATTCTGTTGCCGCAGGAAGTAAAGAATTTTCTTTGCATAGTACTTCCAGGTCAGCCCTTTCCTGCAAAGTAAAGGAAACCACCATGGTGAGCAAGAGGGGCAGCACAGAGGTTTGATAATAATAAAAAAATGTAGTGGAATGTAGTTTTCAAAGAGTGGAAAACACTACGATTGTAAAGAGGAATTCTAGACAAATGTTTAAAAGTGATTTTAGACATAAAACAGGAAAGGCAATCAAGAGCCGAGAGAGAAAAGCAGGTTTTTATTAAAATATTAGCATTTTTTTTGTTTTGTTTATCAAGGTAATTTCATCCTTGGATCATGATACCAACATGATAGGAAACTTACAGAAAATAGCAATAACAATAAGACATATATCATTTCATAGTGCTTTACAGCCCTCTCTAAGGAGATTACAAGCCTCTTGCCCTCAATAATCTGGATCCTCGTTTTATCGACCTCGGAAGGACGGGAGGGTGAGTCAACCTTGAACCAGTCAGGATCGAACTGCTGGCAGTGGGCAGTGAGTTAGCCTGCAGTGCTGCATTCTAACCATTGCTCCACCAAGGAATTACAGCTCCATTTAAAAGCAATCCCACCCTGCAGACTTGGGAGCTATGTATCTGAAATAATAAGGGCCTCTGGTGGCTCAACAGACTAATGCAGTCTGTTATTAATAGCAGCTGCTTGCAATTACTGCAGGTTCAAGTCCCACCAGGCCCAAGGCTGACTCAGCCTTCCATCCTTTATAAGGTAGGTAAAATGAGGACCCAGATTGTTGGGGGCAATAAGTTGACTTTGTATATAATATACAAATGGATGAAGACTATTGCTTGACATAGTGTAAGCCGCCCTGAGTCTTCGGAGAAGGGCGGGATATAAATGCAAATAAAAAAAATATATTTTCACAAATACATATGAAAAGTTTTCGTTTGGCTATTTAGCTTACAAGTGGTTTGATGCTATTTAGCTTATAAGTGGTTTGATGGATCATCCTTTCAGAGATATTTTCTTACCAGATTCCTCAATGCCTTCAACAAAGCTTCTAACGTAATTCTTCAAAATTCAAGGAGATATTCAATGATGTATCTGCCTTGAAAGTAACCATTATTGTACTGGGCTGGCCAATCAAACATCAGCACAGGAATTCTTTTGTGACACTTTTTGTATGATGCCATAAACCGCTTCACGATCGTTTGCTTGTGGTAAAACGTTTTATAAAATTTGCCGAACGAGAGTCCAGGGTTTTGGATGCGTTCTGTAAGTCAACCCATCTGTTACCTCGGTTCAAAAATCGTTGCCCTGTGATGCACTGAAACAGCGACGTCTACGCTGGCTTGGGCACGTCGCGAGAATGGCTGATGGTCGGATTCCGAAAGATCTCCTATATGGAGAATTAGTGGAGGGAAAGCGCCTCAGAGGGAGACCACAGCTGCGATATAAGGATATCTGCAAGAGGGACCTAAAGTCCCTGGGAACGGACATTAACAACTGAGAAACCTTGACCTCTGATCGTTCAGCTTGGAGGCTAAAGACGCAGCCTGGCCTTCTCCAATTCGAAGAAACACTTGTTCGGCAGGTTGAGGCAAAGAGGCAGTCCCGGAACCAGAGAAATCTGGGGGCTGGGCAGGGGACAGAATGTATCTGCCTTCAGTGTGGAAGGGATTGCCACTCTCGAATTGGCCTTTTTAGTCACACTAGAGGGACACGGTGGCTCAGGGGCTAGGACGTTGAGCTTGTCGATCGAAAGGTCGGCAGTTTGGCGGTTTGAATCCCTAGTGCTGCCGTGTAACGGGGTGAGCTCCCGTTACTTGTCCCAGCTTCTGCCAACCTAGCAGTTTCGAAAGCACGTAAAAAATGCAAGTAGAAAAATAGGGACCACCTTTGGTGGGAAGGGAACAGCGTTCTGTGAGCCTTTGGCGTTGAGTCATGCCGGCCACATGACCACGGAGACGTCTTCGGACAGCGCTGGCTCTTCGGCTTTGAAACGGAGATGAGCACCGCCCCCTAGAGTTGGCAACGACTAGCACATATGTGCGAGGGGAACCTTTACCTTTAGTCACACTAGATGCTGTTTCCAGAGCACGATACCATAGTCTTTTGAGACTGAAGGATGCCAATGTATGTGTGTATCATTTCGTGCAGTGAAAGGTTACGAGAACAAGAGTTTTTAGTGGTGTACAGAGGAATCCTTAACTCTCGTAAGGTGTATCGTGTTTTTTTCAGCTGAATCTACCTCAAAGGTTTGTTAGCAAGATAGGTAGCCTGGTTTTGAGCACCTTGGAGAACAGGCAGGATACAAGGGTAATTAAAAAAAAAAAAAACTTAAATGTAAAGTCAATGTATATGCTACGCACCCTGAAGAAACAGCCAAATGTTCTGTCCTAGGATTTTTAGACTCAGCCTCACCTGCCTTCTGTATTAAGAATGGACATCAGCTCATCTTCAAAGAAATGGCTGGGGCAATCTAGAGTCTCGATATCTGTGAAGCCATCACAGGGCACCTAAATGGAAAAAAAACAGGGCAATTATTCCACCGCTAAAGGAGCTTTCTATATAGCAACCTCAAGAATAATCAGACACGATTTCATCTGTCGCTGTTTGATTTGGTTCGTTATTAAAAGAAAAAGAGCCACCTGTTGAACGAGATGTCCTTGTAAGTCGCCTTGAGTCGCCGTGTGTGAGTAGGCAGCAATATAAGCTTTCTAATTAAATGAATGAATGAAACCACTTTAGCAGATTTGACTTCTGCAAGCCCCAACAAAACCTGTTGAAGGAAAGCTGATTAAATTATTGTGGTGGTGGGGCAGAGTTTCCATGTTTGGGAGGCCCAAACTGAGAAAGAAAACACCTTTACTTTGATTCATGGGGCATATGTCTATTTTTTAAAAAAAAAAAAATTACAGGTAGTCCTTGACTTACAACCACAATTGAAGCCAGAATTATGGTCATAAGTTGTGGTCATTAAGCAAGGTGTCCACACAATCCTGGCTCCCCCCGTTGTGGTCATTATGTGGACCACGGGGTTCTTTGGGGGATGGAGGAGGCACTCACTTGTTGAACAAATGGTCATAAGTTGAGGACTACTTGCATTCTCGACATGTGATTATTCTTAGGTTTGATATCCAGGAGCTCCAGGTAGCAATCTCCATTTCACCCCCAGGTGTAAGATCTATGGGAACGGCCTTCGAAAGACAGAAGGAAGGTGCCACTGCTTAGACCAGAGTTTTTCAATCTTGGCAACTTTAAGATGGGTGGACTTCAACTCCCAGAATCCCCTGGCCAGTTTGCTTTAAGATGGGTGGACTTCAGCTCCCAGAATCCTCTGGCCAGTTTGCTTTAAGATGGGTGGACTTCAGCTCCCAGAATTCCCCAGCCAGCGTGCTTTAAGACAGGTGGACTTTAAACCCCAGAATTCCCTGGCCGGTTTCCTGTAATGTAACAACAATACATTTGATTTTATTTGCAAAATCAAGCAGAAAAGTCTTACGTGCTCTGAAAAGAACCTTTTGGAAAACGAGGCGACGACTGTTTGGGCTTTCAATCCTGCTTTATGCCGTTCTTTGTATTGCTCCAGCCAATTCACACTGTCTGCCTGGTTGTAATATTTCATTAAAGAAGGCCACCTGCGTCAGAGAGAGAGAGAGAGACAAACTGAACAAAAATTCTCATCTCCAGTCAACACACGGCAATTAAAAATCTGAACAAAAGGCTAAACTTTGGGCAGACCAAACCAAGGTTATCCTTTGTTAGCGGATTTTGGGGAGGAGGGGGGAATTTTACTCATTTATTTTAGATTTGCTGTAGGGACATTTAAAAATAAAAAGTTTACGTCATTTTTGCCCATCTACCAAAAGTAACAGTAGAGCAGTGTTTTTCAGCCATGGCAGGTTTTAAGATGCGTGGACTTCAACTCCTAGAATTCTGGGAGTTAAAATCCACCCATCTTAAAGTCGCCAAGTTTGAGAAACATTGCTGTAGAGGGTGCCCATTGAATTTGGGTGAGCAGGAAGGCGGGGGGGAAAGATGGGGAAATTTTTCAAAGTTGGCTGCTGAGCCTGAACAAATGGCTTAGTATGGAAACAATCGTCTTCCACTCAGTTCCGCAGAGCTGTTATTTTGGGTTTCCCGACCAGTTAACAGACCTACCAAGTCCTCCTCAATGACAGAATCTTCTAATTACATAAAATAAACAGCTTAATGATATTATTCGGGTGCAGCTACCGAATCCTTCTTCCTTTCCCATCAACTAGAGAGAGGTTGTTCGTTCAAAAGTGCAATGGATGAACAATCTTTTTTAGAAGCCCCTATAATGGCTAAGGGACACGGTAGCTCAGTGGCTAAGACATTGAGCTCGTCGATCAAAAGGTCGGCAGTTCAGCGGTTCGAATCCCTAGTGCCACGTAACAGGGCGAGCTCCCGTTACTTGTCTCAGCTCTGCCAACCTAGCAGTTCAAAAGCACGTAAAAAATGTAAGTAGAAAAATAGGGACCACCTTTGGTAGGAAGGTAACAGCGTTCCGTGCGCCTTTGGTGTTTAGTCATGCCAGCCACGTGACCACGGAAACGTCTTCGGACAGCGCTGGCTCTTTGGCTTTGAAACGGAGATGAGCACCACCCCCTAGAGTCAGAAACGACTAGCACATATGTGCCAGGGGAACCTTTACCTTTTTATAATGGCTAGGTCAAAGGGGAAGAGGGGCCATATACACATGTCACTGAATACTATGAGAATTTTCTAAAAGAAGCCATTGGATTAGGGTAATCCAATGCACCGAATTCTGCTTAATTTGTTTATGACTCAGGTCCATGGGCTAAAGAGCCATGATTCAATCTGGATGTCCACATAAACATTTTTAATAAATAAAAGGATGCCTCTCAAATAAACCCACTCAGAGCGGAAGAAGTTTCTGGGATGAGAAGCGAAACGTCTTCAAGGAAAAAAAACAAAGAAAGTCCAGTTGTCTCTTGAAAAAAAAAGCATTTTTGGGACAACAACCGTGACCTGGAGGGCTGAGAATCTCCACAGACAACTCAAATAAACCGCATCCCCATATCTACGGAAGCTTGCAATGATGCCACACAATCACTGGCTTTTTTTGCTTTTTAGTTCAGGACTTTTTCCGATCTCTCTCTTTCTTTCCCTGCTGGAGAGCGAAGTACAACTCGCAAGCATTTGCATTAACACTTGCAGAGTCAATAATGACAAGAGAGCTGGAAAGAGATACATGTAAATTTTCTCTTCCAGGGAGAAGGCGAAGTTTGCCGGCTGCCTGGCTTTTGTTCATGTCTTGGCAAAGGAAGACAAGGGGTTTTTTTTTACATTTTTTTTTCCTTTTTCCAACTGCCAGCTGGCTTGTAAAACTCCGAATGAACAGTTCAAAGGAAGCAGATATCCCGTCTGCACCTGCAGAAGAGGCCGAACCGTCGGCGAGTTCAGCAAGCTAAAAACTCTGAGTTTGCTTCCAAGCGGCGTCCGCGAATTCAGAGTTCAGGCTTTAGCCTGCCAGCAGCCAAATTGGACCATCCAAAAATTCGGATCCAACCGTGTGGGCTGGCGAGAGTGGAGGCCTGCCTTCCAAAAGCAGCCGTTTCTTTGAACTTGACACTTTCTGGCAGGCGAAGAGTTATTGACCTGTTCCTTTGGGCCAGGCTCCATTTGAAGTAATTACATCGGAGGGCTTTAAATCCCCTCCTTGCAAATTCGGTTAAAGGAATTATTCTCTACCCCACTGCCTTAAAATAAACAGTTGCAATAATAATGCAGCCGAGTGTGTGTGTGTGTGTGTGTTTGTGTGTGTGTGAGCGACCGTATTCCAGGCAAAGAATCATTTGGCACTCGCTGGCTTTCGTGCCACTAAATTCATCTATTGCTGAAAAGGAAACTATATAAGGCAGAGATGAAAGCGACCAGATACGGGGAAAAAACCCAAAACAATAGAAACTTTGGGAATGGCAGTCAGTTATTGGAAGCATTCCTCACCAACGCTGCCTTTTGTTAACTCCAGATAATAAAATAATAATAATAAAAAAAGTTGATAAGCAAGGACAACCAGATGCCTATGAAAGAGAATGGATAAAAAAAATATCTCTCTGAATTTTTAACTAGGATATGTGTCACTTGCGACTCAGCAGAAAGAGCTTTTAAAGTCACAGAGAATAACTAGGTAAATGATAATCTAGCATGGTTGTATGTATGTATTATGTATTTATTTATTTTTTATTTTTTTATTTGCATTTATATCCCGCCCTTCTCCGAAGACTCAGGGCGGCTTACACTATGTCAAGCAATAGTCTTCATCCATTTGTATATTATATACAAAGTCAACTTATTGCCCCCAACAATCTGGGTCCTCATTTTACCTACCTTATAAAGGATGGAAGGCTGAGTTAACCTTGGGCCTGGTGGGACTTGAACCTGCAATTATTGCAAGCAGCTGTGTTAATAACAGACTGTCTTAGCAGTCTGAGCCACCAGAGGTGTATGTATGAATGTATGTATGTATGTTTCATAAGAAGCAAATGATGGAAACAAGGAGAGAAACAACCTAGAACTAAGGAGAAATTTCCTGATAGTGAGAACAATTAATCAGTGGAACAACTTGCCTCCAGAAGTTATGGGTGCCCATATATTGGAGGCTTTGAAGAAGAGACTGGGCACCCATTTGTCTGAGATGGTATAGGGTTTCCTGCCTGAGCAGGGGGTTGGACTAGAAGACCTCCAAGGTCCCTTCCAACTCCCATCATTCTGTTATTTCCGTTCTGTTATTCATTCATTCAATTTCTACAGCCGCCCAACTCAACAAGTGACTCTGGGCAGTTTACACTTCTAAAATTATAAAACAATCAAAAAGAGACATTAAAACAGTAAAAGCATCCACAAGCAAGCAGCCACGATGATTAATCAACTAACGGTACAGCCAAATAACACATTCTGAGCTCCAGGCCTGAGTTACACAGCCAAGTTTTTAAAAAGCCTTGAAAAAGGCCAACAGGATTGAGTCATTCTAATCTCCGAAGTACTAAAACAAAAAACAAAAAAAAGAAGCACGAAAAAAGATATTTTAAAAGTGGCTCGGGGCAGGTGGTCCTCGACTTACGACCACAATGGAGCTCAACATTTCTGCTCCATTTGTTAAGTTGCCCCATTTTACGATCTTTCTTGCCAGAGTTTTTAAGTGAATCACTGCAATGGATAAGTTTAGTAATCCGGTTGTTAAGTGAATCCGGCTTCCCCATTGACTTTGCTTGTCAGGTCGCAAATGGGGAATCACGCAAAAACCAGGACACTTCAACTGTCGCAAGTACACGCCAGTTGCCAAGCGTCTGAATTTGGATGACACGATCATGGGGACGCTGCAAAGGTTGTAAGCGTGAAAAATGGTCGTCACTTTTTTCAGGGTTGTTTGATCAGTCACTAAATGAAATGCTGTTAAGTCGAGGACTGCCGGTATTTGGGAGAGGGTTTCAAAGTCCAAGACCACACTTGTCATGTTTTTTGATTTAGGAACAGAATTTTGATTCGTCCAGACAGATCCTCAAGTTATGACTATTCGTTCAGGTCCCTCCTTGCCCTCTGCCCATGCCCAGAGGCATCCTAGTCGCGTGCTGCAAAACTGGGAAATCCTTTTGGCTTGGGGCATCACCCTCCTCCTTGCCCCAAGGTCTCTGCACATGACCAGAAACACCCCGTTCCCAACCTGACACCCCGATGCATCACATGCTGCAAAGCCAGCTTTTCCTAGCTGGGATTCCATCCGTCCTCCTTCCCCCGCCCCAAGCCCTCTGCCCATGCTCAGAAGCCTTGTTGCTCTGTTCCTGGCCATGCCCAGAAGCATCTCTTACCAATCTCTCCATTCCTGGTGCATCACGAGCTGCAAAACAAGGCAGCTTCTTTAGACTTGGGACACCCTCCTCCTCCTTGCCCCCGTCGTCCTTTACACATGCCCAGACACCCTGGTGCAAAACCTGGAAGCCCCTCCTGGTTGGGAGCACCCCGTCCTCTACTCCTGCATTCTGTCCATGCCTAGATACCCTGGTGAACCATGCTGCAAAACACTGGAAGTTCCTCCTGCTTCGGAGTACCCTGTCCTCTACCTCTGCACATGCCCAGACACCACCCATGTGCAAAACCCGGATAATCCTCCTGTCTGGGCATAAACCCACCTCTATCCCTGCACTCTGCACATGCCCAGACACCCTGGTGCACCCGTGGTGCCAAACCTGGACACACCTCCTGTATCCCCGCACTCTGCACATGCCCAGAAACCCTGATGCCAAACCTGGACAGTCCTCTTGTATCCCTACACTCTGCACATGCCCAGACACCCTAATGCACCCATGGTGCCAAACATTGGAAGCCCCTCCTGGTTGGGAATAAACCCCTCCTCTATTGCCACACTCTGCACATGCCCAGACACCTTGGTGCACCCATGATGTCAAACCTGGACACTCCTCTTGTATCCCTGCACTTTGCACATGCCCAGACACCCTGATGCACCTGTGGTGCCAAACCTGGACATTCTTGTATCCCAGCACTCTGCACATGCCCACACATCCTAATGCACCCGTGGTGCAAAACCTGGAAGGCCCTCCTGGTTGGGAGTAAACCCCTCCTCTACCCCCACATTCTGCACATGCCCAGACACTCTGTTGCAACTGTGGTGCAAAATCTGGATACTCCTCTTGTATCCCTGCACTTTGCACATGCCCAGATACTGTGATACACCCGCAGTGTAAAACCTGGAAGCCCCTCCTGGTTGGGGGTAAACCTCTCCTCTCCCCCCCACACTCTGCACATGCCCAGAAACCCGGATGCACCCGTGGTGCCAAACCTGGACACTCCTCTTTTATCCCTACGCTCTGCACATGCCCAGACACTCTGCTGCAACCATGGTGCAAAACCTGGACACTCCTCTTGAATCCCCGCACTCTGCATATGCCCAGACACCCTGATGCAAAACACTGGAAGCCCCTCCTGGTTGCAAGTAAACCCCTCCTCTACCCCCGCACTCTGCACATGCCCAGAAACTCTGATGCAAATCTGGTGCCAAACCTGGACCCTCCTCTTTTATCCCTACACTCTGCACATGCCCAGACACTCTGCTGCAACCATGGTGCAAAACCTGGACACTCCTCTTGAATCCCCGCACTCTGCACATGCCCAGACACCCTGATGCAAAACACTGGAAGCCCCTCCTGGTTGGGAGTCAACCCCTTCTCTACCCCCGCACTCTGCACATGCCCAGACACCCTGATGCACCCATGGTGCCAAACCTGGACACTTCTCTTGAATCCCTACACTCTGCACATGCCCAGACACTCTGCTGCAACCGTGGTGCAAAACACTGGAAGCCCCTCCTGGCTGGGAGTCAACCTCCTCTACGCCCCCCAGCACTCTGCACATGCCCAGACACCCGTGGTGCAAAACATTGAAGCCCCTCCTCCTCCTCCCGGCCTGCTCGCTCTCTCTCTCCCCCACACTCTGCACATGCCCAGACACTCTGCTGCAACCATGGTGCAAAACCTGGACACTCCTCTTGAATCCCCGTACTCTGCATATGCCCAGACACCCTGATGCAAAACACTGGAAGCCCCTCCTGGTTGCAAGTAAACCCCTCCTCTACCCCCGCACTCTGCACATGCCCAGAAACTCTGATGCAACCCTGGTGCCAAACCTGGACCCTCCTCTTTTATCCCTACACTCTGCACATGCCCAGACACTCTGCTGCAACCATGGTGCAAAACCTGGACACTCCTCTTGAATCCCCGCACTCTGCACATGCCCAGACACCCTGATGCAAAACACTGGAAGCCCCTCCTGGTTGGGAGTCAACCCCTTCTCTACCCCTGCACTCTGCACATGCCCAGACACCCTGATGCACCCATGGTGCCAAACCTGGACACTTCTCTTGAATCCCTACACTCTGCACATGCCCAGACACTCTGCTGCAACCGTGGTGCAAAACACTGGAAGCCCCTCCTGGCTGGGAGTCAACCCCTCCTCTACCCCCCCCCCAGCACTCTGCACATGCCCAGACACCCGTGGTGCAAAACATTGGAAGCTCCCTCCTCCTCCCGGCCTGCTCGCTCTCTCTCTCTCTCCCCCATCCCCGCGCTCTGCCCATGCCCAGGGGCGCCCTCGCCCACCCACCTGCGCCGCAGCTGCTCCCGCCAGACCTTCCCGCGGGGCTGGCAGGCTTCCCTCAGGTGGCGGCAGGTGCAGGAGAGGCGGCCCAGGTCGGCGGCGCCCAGCGAGCCGCAGCACAGGATGAGCTCCAGAAGCTCGCCGGGAAGCTCCGTCAAGCCGAGCGGAGCCGGGCTCGGGGCTTGGGCGGAACCGGGGCCCGCCCGCTGCTCCTCACAGGCCTCTTTGGCCGCCGCCTCACAGGCCTCCCGCTCGGCCGCCGCCATCTTGCGCGCCGCTGCCTGGGAGCGTCTCTGAAGAGGCCGAGGAGAGGCCTGCGCATGCGCGGCGGGAGGGTTTCCCCCCTCCCTCGGGGGACGTCTGAGACGCAGGAGCCTCTCCTCAATTCAATTCAATTTAACCCTTTCTCAGACGTTTAATAACGGAGCTGGGAAAGGGACCTTTGGAGGTCATCTAGTCCGGGGGGGGCGGTCTCCAACCTTGGCAGCTTTATGACTTGTGGCCTTCAAGTCCCAGAATTCCTCAGCCAGCCCATGCAGGAAAACTGAGCAAGGAGAGATTCAACCTGGAAATCAGGAGAAATTTCCTGACAGTGAGAACAATCAACCGATGGAATTGAATTTGCCTTCGGAAGTTGTGGGAGCTTCATCAGTGGAGGCTTTCAAGAAGAGACTGGACTGCCATTTGTCGGAAATGGTGTAAGGTCTCCTGCTCGGGCAGGAGGGTCGGTCTAGATGACCTCCAAGGTCCCTTCCGACTCTTGTTAATCTGTAACAGGTTGGACAACAACATTTGTCTGAAATGGTGTAGGGTTTCCTGCTCGTGCAGGGGGTTGGTCTAGATGACCTCCAAGGTCCCTTCCGACTCTTGTTAATCTGTAACAGATTGGACAACAACATTTGTCTGAAATGGTGTAGGGTTTCCTGCTCGTGCAGGGGGTTGGTCTAGATGACCTCCAAGGTCCCTTCCAACTCTTGTTAATCTGATGATGCATTTGACTCCGCCTTCGGGTTCAACCCAGTCATCTCCCAAACGGACATTGAGAGCCACTGATTTATACTGATAATTTGTGTGCTGCCCAATTCCCAGGGACTCTCAGCGGTTTGCACTGATCTCAAAAGGGGAGGGGTGTGTGTGTTTGACGTCCTTGTCGTTAGATGTTTGCTGTGCATGATGTGATCCTGGTTGATTCGTGGTTAAGCGAGCCCTGGTTTGTTTGTGTTGGGGTGGATGTAAGCCGTAAAAACTGGGTGGGGAATCCCGGGAGTTTGAACTCCGGCCCACTTGAAATGATCACGTTTGAGAAATGCTAGCTTAGAATGCGAATGTGAAGTTGGGTTTTTCAGTGGTCCTGCAATATATCCACAGGAAAGTTTTATTCACATTTGTGGGTATGTTTCTCGACTCACTGGCTTCCTGGACAAAACCAAAGAATCAGAAGAGCTTTCTTGTTGACGTGCAATCACCTGAGCCCTTCAGCATACTTGACTTTTTTTTTTTTAGATCTATTGTTCATGCTGAAATATCATCCAGATCCTCTCAGCAATGTTCTGAGATCTTGGCAGGGCCTGTTGTGGCCCGCCAGGAGCCAGCGGACCTGGTGGCAGGCTCGGACAGCGAGGAGGTTGGGGAGGAACATGGGCTGGTCCTGGAGTCTGGGGAAGGTTCTGATAAGCGCTCTGCGTCGGAGGCAGAGAGGGGGCCAGGGCCGTCCGACAATTAGCAGGCCGATATCTTCCAAACGCCATGCTGTAGCAGCAGCCAGTTACTTGTCAAGAAGTCAGGAATCATGAATTGAACTAATTGTCTCCTGCAAACTCCCCTCCCCTTTCGCTCCTCTTTATTCCCTATGGGAGGGGCCATTCACCGTCCACCTGTGGCTTTACTCCTGAGTCGACCCTTGTTCCTTAGCTGTTCCCAGCTCTGCATATGCGCACACTGGGAACAGGCTCCAGCTGTTCTTCTGCCTCACTGACTTCTTGACAAGTAACTTGCTGCTGCTACAGCATGGCGTTTGGAAGATATCGGCCTGGCCAATCTCCGAGGCTGATAAAGGTCTGTAGTTGTTAAATCTCCTGATAGACTGTTGGCTGGGACTTTGCAGGAGAGGGATTCCCTTTAACCAAGGGTGCTATTCAGCAGGTTCTGACAGGTTCTGGAGAACCACTAGTGGAAATTTTGATTAGTTCAGAGAACTGGCAAATACCACCTCTGGCTGGCTCCAGTGTGGGGTGGGAATGGAGATTTTGCAGTATCCTTCCCCCAGGAGTGAGGTGGGAATGGGGATTTTGCAGTATCTTTCCTGCAGGACTGGGGAGGGAATGGGGATTTTGCATATCCTTCCCCCAGGAGTGGGGAGGGAATGGGGATTTTGCAGTATACTTCCCCCAGGAGTGGGGAGGGAATGGGGATTTTGCAGTATCCTTCCCTCAGGACTGGGGTGTGAATGGGGATTTTGCAGTATCCTTCCCCCAGGAGTGGTATGGGAATGGAGATTTTGCAATATTCTTCCCCCAGGAGTGGGGAGGGAATGGGGATTTTGAGTATCCTTCCCCTGGAGTGGGGAGGGAATTGGGATTTTGCAGTATCTTTCCTGCAGGATTGGGGAGGGAATGAGGATTTTGCAGTATCCTTCCCCTGGAGTGGGGAGGGAATGGGGATTTTGCAGTATCCGTCCCCCGGAGTGGGGAGGGAATCGGCATTTTGGAATATCCTTCCCCTGCCACGCCCACCAAGCCACAACCACAGAACCGGTAGTAAGAAAATTTGGATTTCCCCACCGATTTTTAGGTACCGCTTTACAGAATGGGTTCCTACACTACTGTGTACACTAAGCCATCATAAATTTAACCATCGTTTGTTAGCTGTCCCACCATTGGCAGTGCCTGTATATGGTGCTAAGTCATTGAAGGAGCACACTGATCAAATTCATATTGGCTATTTGCTTTTGTTATGAATTGCTTATGCTACTGTATATTAGTGATCAAACCAATATTTGCTGTTTTTCTTCCGATACAATAGACTGCTAGAAATCATTTGTTAGGAATTGAGCTTTGTTATTGGCTTCTGCTTATATACTGTCAGAAATGAGTCGTTAGGAATTAATTGTAGCTCAGTGGGTAGAGCACGAGACATAGAAGCAAGATAACAAGCTTGGCACCAATGCCAACCAAGTGTCAATGCTACAATTTACTAAGTTAGAGTTAATTCCTAACGACTCATTTCTGACAGTATACAATAATATCAGCAGAAGCCAATAACAAAACTCCGTTCCTAACGAATGATTTGCAGCAGCCTATCGTATCAGAAGAAAAACAGCAAATATTGGTTTGATCACTAATATACAGTAGCATAAGCAATTCGTAACAAAAGCAAATAGCCAGTACTAATTTGATCAGTGTGCTCCTTCATTATGTGCACAAACCACAGGGGCTAGATTCCCCACCACCTATTGGTGGGTTTCAAAAATTTTCGCTACCGGTTGGGTGGGCATGGCTAGGTGGGCGGGCATGTGACTGAGTGGGCGTGACCAACTTGATGTCTGTTGTACTCCAGCCCCTGAACCTGGCCCCATGCCTGAAAGTGATTCAGAGAGTGTGAGAGGGAAGGGCCGGTAAGGCTTACCTCGGGAGCACTGATTCCTTTGGCTCGGCTCCAGGAGCCAGAACCAGACCAGTCGGAGGAAGTAATGAGGCCGTCATCCCCTGATTCCTCCCTTCCCCAGGCTACGCCTTCAGACCCAGCTGATAATAATAATAATCAAGCTTGGCTTGACCCGCGCTTCAGAAGATTAGAGAAGTGGCATCATCAAAAGGAAGGGTGGGGCAGGAGCTTTGGGACATATAAGGAGCTTTGGGACTGCTCTCACTCCACGGGAAGCAAAAGTTTAGCTGAACTGTTTCAAAAAGAGCTGGAAGTCTTGCTACGTGAGTCATTTGTTTGAACTTTGGCAGCCAGCTGCGATTTCTCTGCCAGGACTGATAAGAGCTGTGAATCCACTGGCTGAAGGCCAGTTCATGGGTCTGAAGTGGGGATGGAGACAGAACAATGTCACTCATGCCCACACCCACTCAGTCACATGATCCCACAGGAGAAGGTAGGAAAATTTTTGGAATTTCCACCTATCTACCCCCGCCCTCCCTTTGCCAGTCGCCTCCATTTCCGCTCCTTTAGCGGCCCCGGCCCTAGCCCCGCTTCTTCCCTCACCATCGCCTCTTTGTTTGGGCTGCTTACCTTCCGTGGCGACTGGTCCAGAGTCCGGAAGGTAAGCTGACCAGAGTTTTTGGCGGCCCCCAGCCAGGTGCCACTGCTGGAAAGGGGCTGGCAGAGAAGCCTCTTTGAGAGCTGCTTTGTGGCTGCGGCGCCTGGCCGCCAGCCACCAAAAAGTACCGGAGGTCGCAGAAAAAGCTGCTGCCGTCGCCGTCATGTTCTTCACACATGCGCATCCCATTGGACTTGCAAGACAAGGATGCGCTTGCGCGAAGAACATGGCAGCTATGAACAAGGTGGATGGGGTGAGCGAGCGGTGACTGGGAGATTGGTTTGGGGGCGTGGCCAGCAGGCCATCGCTACCGGTTCGGCGACCTTGGCCAAATTTCCGCCAACGTTTCACACGAACTGGTGTGAACCGGCTAAATACCACCTCTGCCGCCGCCCCCTTCTCCAGGCTAAGCCAAATGCATGCCAACCGTATTAAGGGGATCCATAGACCCACAGAGGGTGGGTAATCCTTATCCAAACCCCAGCAGTGCTAAAACACCACTCTTAACGAATGAATTCTCAAAACAGCTTGAAAAAAACAAGGCCGGATAAGCACGAGGCATGGAATTTCTTATTCTTATTCTTATTTTTTAATTGATTGCAATGCGAACAGGCATAAGTATATTTTTTTTCCTTTTTTTTTTTTGAGTTCCATAAAATCAGATCGAAACTATACATAAAGGTGCATGCTTCGTAGAACAGTGTGGATATCTTGCAAACATGAGCAGGAATCGGTCCATGAGAGAGAGAGAGAGGTGCTGAGCACGTTATACAAATGGAGATTTTGCAGCATCCAGAGCTCAGAGGAGGAGGAGGAAGAGGAGGTCGAGGAAGGGGGGGCCGGGCCGCTTGAAGCATTGTGATGATCGAACACAGCTCCTTCCTTCCCTCCCTCCTTCCCAAGAAAGGGCTTCCTGGTGTGTTAGGGGTGGGGTGGGGTAGGGTGGGATGCTTGTTTTCCAAGAGGCTGTGAAATCATATTATAGGGTCTCCTGCTCGAACAGGGGGTTGGACTGGAAGACCTCCAAGGGCCCCTTCCAACTCTCTTATTCTGCTATCGATCGCTCTGCCCACCTGCGTTTGGAAATGCGACCGGGGATTTGAACATCTTCAATGGGTGGCAGCCACCAATAAAGTAAAGGCACATCGGGGAGACAAGGCAAAAAGAGGAACAGGAGAGCTAGCTAGGGATATAAAACTTTGCCAGGAGAAGGGCACCTCTAAACGTTTTAGCACGGCCCGTGTTCTAAGGCGGCCAGTTTCCAGCCCAAAATTAGGTTTTTCTCCATCCCGCAACCCTCTTTATTGGCACGCCGACGTGTCGAAACTAGCGGAACCAAAGAACAGAAAATCCAGTCTGCCCAGTCCAGATAGCTGTTTTTGTTTTTGTTTTTGCATTGGATCAATCTGGATTGGATTGCTTCTTTTCTCTTCCGTTGGGCACCTCTTGTGCAAACCGGACAATCCTGTTGGAAAACACACACGGGTTTTTTTTCCCGCTCCGTGGTGGTAGATAGGCTCACAGCCCTCTTGGGTGCCAAAATGAAGCGAGGTTGTTCACGAGAGAAAGATGCTTCGTGAACGCACAAAGGATCTTTTAACACGCTGGAACACGAAGGTTTTCAGGTGGGGTGGGGGTGGGTTGAGAGAGAAAAACCTTGGCTATGAAACGGTTCTTCTTCGCTTTTGCTGTTGTTGTACACGAGGAGAGAGAAATCAGAACCGCATGGAGGGCAATAAAAGGCTGTAAACTTCATTTGGTTCCTTAGTTCCAGTAGAGGCGAAAAAGGAGGCAAAAAACAGATGAGGTCCTTTATAACGTGTTTTTTTTCTCCCCCACAACGTTTGGATCATTTTGTTTCAGGCGTATTCGAGGAACAAGGATTTGCACAACGAACTAAGCTTCGTCCAGCCACAGCCATGGATAAAATATATACGTAGATCAGCGGGCCCCCAAACTTTGGGGCACCAGGGACCGATTGCATGGAGAGAGGGGGATCGGACGGGGCCTGGTTTCATGTGTTGCCTGCATCCCACGGATGGGGCTTTGCTTGTTTGCGTGGCTCGGTTTCTTACATGACATGGTCCAGTTCTGGTCCACGGCCCAGGGGCCCCTGACGTAGATGATACAGCAAACCGAAGCCGTTCAGTTTCTTGTCATCAGCAAAGGGTGGCCGGTAGCTTAGTCACTTTTTCTGGACCCCTAGCCACGGCCAATTGACCACGACTCTCTCACGGCCAAGCCCGCCGCAGCACAACTTCCTGCGGCACAATTCGAGATGTGTCCATCGTTTCATTTGGTTGCTTTCCTTCTTGGTGGGCCCCGTTTTCGTCCAAATTACTGTAACTCTTGGTATTTCTGGATTGGCTTTCTTTCTTTCTTTTTTTATTATTATCGTTGGCCGCAGTTCCATTGAAATTCATTTAACTTTTAGTTGACTTGTCCTGCGGGCGAGTTGTGCTCTAGCACAGGGGTCTCCAACCTTGGCAACTTTGAGACTCCCAGAATTCCTCAGCCAGTCTTAAAGTTGCCAAGGTTGGAGACCCCTGCTCTAGCAAGTTGGCCATGGTGAGTCATCCCCTTCCATTTTTAACAGCTGGGCTTTGTTTTTGGGTTTTTTTTAAAAGCTCTAACTGCAAAACTAAAACTAGAAACAGTTGGTGGCCTAACTCACATCAGAACCACCGATAGATGGGATAGGAGAAGCTATTTCCCTCCCCATGGGCAAGGGTGTATAGGGGAAGTGGGGAGAATTAGAAAGAGAGGACAAGAGTTGATCCTAGAATAGGCCCATTTTTCTAGCCACTCTAGCCTCTCAACTCTTTTGTTGCAAGGTGTCCATAACTTCACAGGACTTCATCCATCCAGGTCTAGATGATTCTGAGGACCAAGGTTAAAATTAGTGAACTATGACTGATCTTGATTAGAGCATAGCTTGATATTTCAGGCCTGGCAACGGGGTCGGCTTAGTGAGTTGTGCAAATGCTAAATTCCTTGGTAGATTAGCTGATCCTCGTTGACGGTGTTGGTTCGATGCTCTTTTCTTCTAGCACACTTCCCTCATTATTATTATTATTTTTTCTGCTCATTTTTATTTTTTTTTTCAACCACAGAAAAGACCGATAATCCATTGAGGAATACAAGTAAGGTAAACATACATACAGGAACAGCTTTATGTAAACTCACAATTAACCGGCTTGCGCTCCAGACATCCAAGTGACGTGGCTGCTTTAAAAGGCAACATCTAAGCAGTTGTGTGTCTATCTGGGAAAACGCCGACACGCTAATACAGTGCAAGACATGATCTGAACCTATCACAGTGTGGTGGTTTGAATTTTTCTTCTTTTTCAGTTTCTTTCTTTTTATTATTATCGTTGGCGCAGTTCCATTGAAATTCATTTAACTTTTAGTTGACTTGTCCTGGGCGAGTTGTGCTCTAGCACAGGGTCTCAACCTTGGCAACTTTGAGACTCCCAGAATTCCTCAGCCAGTCTTAAAGTTGCCAAGGTTGGAGACCCCTGCTCTAGCAAGTTGGCCATGGTGAGTCATCCCCTTCCATTTTTAACAGCTGGGCTTTGTTTTTGGGTTTTTTTTAAAAGCTCTAACTGCAAAACTAAAACTAGAAACAGTTGGTGGCCTAACTCACATCAGAACCACCGATAGATGGGATAGGAGAAGCTATTTCCCTCCCCATGGGCAAGGGTGTATAGGGGAAGTGGGGAGAATTAGAAAGAGGAGGACAAGAGTTGATCCTAGAATAGGCCCATTTTTCTAGCCACTCTAGCCTCTCAACTCTTTTGTTGCAAGGTGTCCATAACTTCACAGGACTTCATCCATCCAGGTCTAGATGATTCCGAGGACCAAGGTTAAAATTAGTGAACTATGACTGATCTCGATTAGAGCATAGCTTGATATTTCAGGCCTGGCAACGGGGTCGGCTTAGTGAGTTGTGCAAATGCTAAATTCCTTGGTAGATTAGCTGATCCTCGTTGACGGTGTTGGTTCGATGCTCTTTTCTTCTAGCACACTTCCCTCATTATTATTATTATTTTTTCTGCTCATTTTTTTTTTTTTTTCAACCACAGAAAAGACCGATAATCCATTGAGGAATACAAGTAAGGTAAACATACATACAGGAACAGCTTTATGTAAACTCACAATTAACCGGCTTGCGCTCCAGACATCCAAGTGACGTGGCTGCTTTAAAAGGCAACATCTAAGCAGTTGTGTGTCTATCTGGGAAAACGCCGACACGCTAATACAGTGCAAGACATGATCTGAACCTATCACAGTGTGGTGGTTTGAATTTTTCTCTTCTTTTTTTCAGTTTCTTTCTTTTTCTTTTTTCCTTTTGAAATATATATATATATATATATATATATATATATATATATAGAAGGCAACAAGCTATCTTTCTTTCTTTAATCACAAAGGCATGGTACAATCAAGAGTTTAGGAAGGCATGAATAAGGACCGAATGAGAATGTAATGTATTTAGGGACTAAGAGGCGTTCCTAAAATGTAGATGCCAGCGCACAGAAATAATAATTTTTTTAAAAAAGGGTCTTAAGTTCACAGAGGCAAAGGTGGCCAGTTCATTTTCCAAACAAACCACGGTCTTAGAAGGTGATGTCATCTATCGGGATGTGCAAATTTAGAATGGCTGACTAGAATGTGTTTAGACCCTGCATCCAAGGTGGCCAGTTCATTTCCCAACCCAACTACGACTACAAATTTCAACATCAGTTCTTCAACTACTGGATTACTCCAAGGATTAAAATTTGTCCTCCATCTCCGACGTTTATAGTTTCTCATCAACAAGAAATGCTTTGCTGTAAAGTGCTATGAAAAAAAAATAAAATGCACCCAAAAAAGGGGATGGGTTTTGCCATGAGCTCTTTCTTTTATCCTAACCCCCCCCCCAATCTCTACTGCCTCCCCCAATGCAAACTGCCAAATGTGAACAAACAGTTTGGGATATTTGACAGGGCTCTAGGGGAAGGGAGGGAGGGAGGGAGGGAGGGGGGCAAATAAGGGGAGGGAACCATCCCCGACAATGACAGCATCCTCAATTATCTTCCTCGTTTCCAACCTCGGTTTAATCAATTTCCCTTGAATTCCGATTAATCCCACCTATCGATTTTAGGGGTCATTTGGTGAAGAGGCTGATAAAGCAGGGGTCTCCAGCCTTGGCAACTTTAAGACTTGTGGACTTCAACTCCCAAGTGGAGTTGAAGTCCACAAGTCTTTAAAGTTGCCAAGGCTGGAGACCCCTGTTATAAAGGACCCCTCCCTCTCCACTTGTATTTATGGTTCCACGGAGTGGGTCTTTGGGCAGCATCCTTGTTCTCTCTGCTTCTCTAAACCAGGGCTCTCTGCACGAAGTTGGTCTATCCAGCATGAAGACAAAAAACTATTTCAGAGTTATTGGGTGGATTTGCTGTCCGTTCATCGATTTTTTTCATCATCTTTTCCATCCCTCGTAAATCCCAAGAAAGGAGGGAGAGCTGGGGTAACCATTGCTTCTTGATCAAAGACCTTTCCGGCTTGGTAACCGCTGGGTTTTTGTAAACTTGCTAGGGATGGGAGAGGAGGAGGAGGAGGAGGAGAGGAGGAGGAGAGCCCCGAAGGACATAGCTACACTAAGACAGTTTGAACAGAACACGGCATGCTGTGTGTGAAACAGCGGAGAGGCTGAGCATGAGCAGAGGTACAGAAATAGCAGGCATCGGCCATCTCCCTTTCCCCCCACCCGTTCACCAAAGACAAAAGAGAGAGAAAGAGAAAAGAAAAGAGAAAGCGAGCGGATGATTTTTGAAGCCAATCGTGCTGAGTGGAACGGCAGAGGTATTTTGGGCAAAGCCACCCATCTTTCTGCGTCGGGCGCACCACCAGTCGGAGAAAACTTGGCCCTCCACACCTCAGACTCGCAGAGGGTGGATCGCTAAAGGGAAGGGATTTCATGCAGCCCCACAGCGAAGAGGGAAGGACGAAAGGCGGCATCTGTGCTTTTTTTTTTCTTTTTTTGGCAGGGGAAAAAAAAAGCCACAGCAAGGTTGTTCGAAAGCCATCGTGCGCTTCAGCAGGGTTGCCCCAGAGAGGGGGGAGAAAAGAAAAAAAAAAGGAAAAAAAACGACCACAGGATGGGATGAGGGAGGGGGCAGAGGAGAAACGAGAATCAATTCCATCGTCCGTTCCTTTTTTTATCACCCATCAGTCCACCAGTAGCCACGCTTCCTTCAGGACACAGTAACCGGACGGCGCGCAGGAGAGCAAACGGTCGTGTCCCTGGAGAAAAGGGAGTGGATGCGGAGCAGTCAGTTAACAGGGTCCAGACCCCCTTCAGCCTGGAACCGTGCAGCAGGAGCTGCCATGACCAACCGGCCTGGCTTGGCATCCCACCTCTGGCCCCACCGTCCAGATTAGGAACAAAATACCCTGCAAGAAAGCCTGGCGGTTAGGACTCGCAGAAGAGTTCCACGGAGCATCAGGTGTGTAACCGTGGCTGGCTTCCCCCCGCCTTCCCCCCCCCAAAAAAAATTCTGATGTGTGCTCAGATGTGTTTAACACTTGGAAATCCCAGAGCTGTGAAATAAAGGGAGGAGCCCCACCCCTCCACCCCGCTCCCCTCCACCAAACAGAGAAGGCAGTGGCGGAACAGAAAAAAAGCCTCCACACAGAGCTTCAGAAAAGCTCCCAAACAGAGCTTCAGAAAAGAAGCCCCCGAACAGAGCTTCAGAAAAAAAGCCTCCAAACAGAGCTTCAGAAAAAAAGCCTCCAAACAGAGCTTCAGAAAAGAAGCCCCCAAACAGAGCTTCAGAAAAGAAGCCCCCAAACAGAGCTTCAGAAAAGAAGCCCCCAAACAGAGCTTCAGAAAAGAAGCCTCCAAACAGAGCTTCAGAAAAGAAGCCCCCAAACAGAGCTTCAGAAAAGAAGCCCCCAAACAGAGCTTCAGAAAAGAAGCTCCCAAACAGAGCTTCAGAAAAGAAGCCTCCAAACAGAGCTTCAGAAAAGAAGCCTCCAAACAGAGCTTCAGAAAAGAAGCCCCCAAACAGAGCTTCAGAAAAAAAGCCTCTGGAGCTCTGTTTGGAGGCTTCTTTTCCGAAGCTCAGTTTGGGATCTTCTTTTCTGAAGCCTGTTTGGAGGCTTCTTTTCTGAAGCTCTGTTTGGAGGCTTCTTTTCTGAAGCTTTGTTTCTGATGCTTTTTTTAGCCTCTGAAACATCTGTTTGAGAAGCTGGGCAGGGCTACATTCGGCGTATAGGACGCACCCAGATTTTCGTTCTCTTTTGGGGGGAAAAAGGTGCGTCTTATACTTCGAAAAATACGGTATGTGATATCTGACAGGAGAAATGCAGGAGAGTTTCTGAACGATCAGCCCGCCTACACTTTTTTTTTTAATGAAAGTTTGAAAGTTGAGCAGCATCTCAGTTCACCACGGATCCCTCCAAACAATTAAAGGTGTTTATTTTTCCCCGCCTCACACACTTTGAGGACCCAGGCAAGAAGGAGCATTTCGCAAAAGCTGAAAAAGGCTCACTCACTCATCTGTGTCTTTTTTGCTTTCCTCAATCTGCGCGATGGACTCGGATCGGAGGCGGTTGGTCACTTCATATGTGCGTAGGGTGACTCCAAAGATGTCTTCATGGTATCGGTTGTCGTCCTGCAAAATGATATGTTTGGGGAGGTGAAGAGAGAGAGAGAGAGAGGAGAAAGAGAGAGAGAAAAAGAAATGAGAGAGAGAGAGGAAAATGAGAGAGAGAGAACAGGAGAGATGTGAACGAGAGAGAGACAGGAGAAAGAGAAAGAGAAAAAGAGAAATGAAAGAGAGAGAAAGAGAGAGAGAGGAGAACAAGAGAGAGAAACAGGAGAAAGAGAAAGAAAAAGAGAAATGAGAGAGAGAGAAATGAGAGAGAAAGAGAGATAGGAGAAAGAAAGAGAGAGAGATAGGAGAAAGAGAGACAGGAGAAAGAAAGAGAGAGAGAAATGAGAAAGAGAGAGATGGGAGAAAGAGAGAGAGGAGAAAGAAAGAGAGATGAGAGAGAGAGAGAGAGAGAGGAGAAAGAGATACAGGAGAAAGAGAAAGAGAAATGAGAGAGAGAGAGAGAGAGAGAGAGAAAGAAATGAGAGAGAGAGGAAAATGAGAGAGAGAACAGGAGAGATGTGAACGAGAGAGAGACAGGAGAAAGAGAGAGAAAAAGAAATGAGAGAGAGAAAAAGAGAGAGAGAGGAGAACAAGAGAGAGAAACAGGAGAAAGAGAGAAAGAAAAAGAGAAATGAGAGAGAGAGAAATGAGAGAGAAAGAGACAGAGAGGAGAAAGAGAGAGACAGGAGAAAGAGAGAAAAAGAGGAGAGAGAGAAATGAGAAAGAGAGAAATGAGAGAGAGAGATAGGAGAAAGAGAGAGAGAGATAGGAGAAGAGAGAGAGAGAGATAGGAGAAAGAGAGAGACAGGAGAAAGAAAGAGAGAGATGAGAAAGAGAGAGAGAGAGAGGAGAAAGAGAGATACAGGAGAAAGAGAAAGAGAAATGAGAGAGAGAGAGAGAATGAGAGAGAGAGACAGGTGAAAGAGAGAAAAGGAAAGAGAGAGAGAGAGAAATGAGAGAAAGAGAAATGAGAGAGACAGGAGAAAGAGAAAAAGAGAGAGAGAGAAAGAGAAATGAGAGAGAGAGAGGAGAAAGAGAGAGAAACAGGAGAAAGAGAGACAGGAGGAACAAGAGAGAGAGAGAGAGTAGAATGAGAGAGAAACAGGAGAAAGAGAGACAGGAGGAACGAGAGAGAGAGAGAGTAGAATGAGAGAGAGAGAGAGAGGTGAAAGAGAGAGAGACAGGAGAGAGAGAAAAGAGAGAGAGAGAGCAGGAGAGAGATAAGGAGACAGAAGGAAAGAGAAAGAAATAGTTTGCCTGCTTCTTTAACCACTCTGCCACCAGGGCTATACGCAGGGAAGGTTGAAACACATAATGGGAATGGTGTGTCAACCCTGAAGTTGGCTAAACTGAGGCCATTTTTCTTTTTCTGCTTCAGTGCTGACACACACGGGAGTAGAGATAGCTGGGGTGCTGGATAGTCAAAATAAAGAACGCTTTCCCTTGGGAACCAAGGACATTCCAGCCGGTGTTCAGGAGGAGGAGACTGAGGTCACTTAGCAACTGGACTGTATGCTGATTTGACCATGCGAAGGATTGTTTTGGGAAAGTGACAGGCTTTCACTTTTAATAAGGAGAAAACCGCAGGAACTTTCAGAGTCGGCTTTCACCGGCTTTGTGCCAACATGATATATCCCAATAAATTGTTCTTTGAGGGACTTTCCTGCCTCGGAGTCCCTTTCCATTATGGTTGTATTACTTGGAACCCTGACGTGGATGGCTCACCCTCAGTTTGCTAATGAACGCAATGCCTTCCTCGGCTGACAGCTTCCCTTGTTCCCGAACGATACTTTGGATGGTCTTGAGGACGTCTCCGGCCATGGTGACATCACCGCACACGTAGACATGACCACCCTTTTCCTTCAGTGCTTTGTAGACCGAGCTCGCCAACTGCTCCTGCAGGATGTCCTGCACGTATTTCTATAAAAAGGAAAAAGAGTTTTATATCACCTTGGCGGATAGTCACACCAGATTTTACAACTTTTTGCAGTTAAGCGAATCATGTAGCCATTGAGCAAATCCAGCTTCCCTCCCTCCCCACCCCATGGACTTCGCTTTTTGATTGTCTCTTTGGAATGGTGTGTAGACGTTGTTTATCTCTATGTGTCATGCCCCTGTCGGAGTCTGAAACTGAAGGGGAAGAGGAATGGCCGACAGAGAGTGAGAGAGTGGATGCATTGGCTGTGGAAGAAACTGGGGAAGAGCAAAGTCAGGCTGAGCAGAGCAGGGGAGAGGTAGAACAAGGGAGAGGGGGTTTAGATGAAGACCAAAGCCCACCCCCTCCTCATCCTAGGCAGTGCAGGGAGGAACGGAAAAGAGAGCAATGTGGGTTGCGTGGCTTACGAGGGAGGAAAGGGACCTGATCCTCTTTATAAGGCACAGCTGCTGCTGGAGTTTAAAAGGAAAGGCAAATGGGTGGGGCGTTGTTGGGAACAAACATTGAGTTTATCTGGTATTTCTTTGAATCCTGGTATCCTCCCAACTGGCTTGATTTATTGCTGTGCTACTTTACTTGTGGAATTCCTTATTTTGCTGGCCCTGCTGGATTAATTACCTGGTTTTGCCTTTGGAATTTTTTGTTAGATGTTTTCTGCTTACAATGTTTGGGACTGAAGTATTGCCAGCCAAAGACTGTTACAGGTTAGTGGAAGAGCTCTCTCCAGGCCGGAGAGTGGTAAGGGACATTGGGGGCACAGTTGGTGATAATAAAGGGACTCATATCGGTTCTCTGGCTGTGTTGCCTTTGTGTCATGCCCTGGGTCATCACACTATGTGCCTGTCAATGGCTGACTTGTCTGAGTGACGGACGTCTGGGAAATGATCAGCAGAATCCGCTCGGGGTGGGCTGTGGATAAGGCGGGCCGAATTACCTTTGGTTTTTCTGGTTCACGAGAATAGGCTGTGAACAGCTCTTTGAATACCCCACTGCTCTTGGCCAGCAAAGTCTCTTCTTTGTAGATGTGATCGATCTTGGATTGTCGGCAACCAAAGACCAGTGTCATGGGGCATGGTTTCAGCCCTAGTGAGAAGATTGGGAGAAGAAGAAGGTTGGTTTTTTTTTTGTCCTTACCAATCATCACAGTAGCATATGTAAGAGCCATGTTCACATTTAGAACATGGAACATAGAATAATAGAGTTGGAAGAGACCTGGAGATCTTCTAATACAACCCTATACTATTCTGGATAAACGCCTGTCCAGTCTCTTCTTAAAAAGTGATGGAGCACCCACAACTTCTGGAGAGCTAGCTTTTCCACTGATTAATTGTTCTCACCGTCAGGAAATTGTTGTGACCTAGGCCCAAGTAGTTATTAGCAGACACAATCAGTCCTTAACAAACATATTTTATTAGAACAGCTGAGAATTACTTCATTCTTAGTCCAAATTAAGTCCAAAACAAATCCTTCAGAAAAAGTCCTTCGGCCTTATCACAAACTTTCGTGTTCTTTGGCACCTTGCCAAAGGTTCTTATTGGCAAGAACCCCACAAAGTTCAGAAACAGGAGATGCCGACTAGAAACAATTGTAGCAACGTTGCGTTCCTACAAAGAGCCCAAGAGCCGTTGCTGCTCTTTTAAGCCTTCTGGGAGGGACCAATCATCTCCTGGCCTTACTCCCGAGTTGTCCTTTTTGCTTTAGCTGCTCTTGCCTTCTGGCAGCTCTTTGCATGTGTGCACTAGTAACAGGCTTCTCCTGTTTTTCTGCCTCTCTATTGTCCATCTCTGGAGGCTCCGGAGTCCGTGCATTGCTCCTGGATGGCCCTGGCCCCATCTCTGTCTCCGACACAGAGCCCTCGTCTGGGCCTTCCCCTGACTCCAGGACTGGCCCATGGTCCTCCCCAGCCTCCTCACTGTCTGACTTGGCTGCTAGCTCCGCAGACTGTGCATGCAGAAAGCAAGAGCAGCTAAAGCAAAAAGGACGACTCAGGAGTAAGGCCAGGAGATGATTGGCCCCTCCCATAAGGCTTAAAAGAGCAGCAACGGCTCTTGGGTGCTTTGTAGGAAAGCAACATTACTACAATTGTTTCTTGTCGGAGTCTCTTGTTTCTGAACTTCGAGGGGCTTTGCCAAGAAAACCCTTTGGCAGGGTGCCAAAGAAGACAAAGATTTGTGATAAAGCTGAAGGATTTTTTCTGAAGGACTTTGTTTTGAACTTAATTTGGACTAATTTGGATTACTTCATTCTCAGCTGTTCTAATAAAATATGTTTGTTTAGGACTGATTGTGTCTGCTAATAACTACTTGGGCCTAGGTCACAACAGCAGATGCCTTTTGTCCATGGGACATAACACCTAAAGTCAGATACAAACCAGAGGTGGGTTTCAGCAGGTTCTGACCAGTTCTGGAGAACCGGTAGCGGAAATTTTGAGTAGTTCGGAGAACTGGCAGTAAAAATTCTGAGTGGCCCTGCCCCCATCTATTCTCTGCCTCCCAAGTCCTAGCTGATTGGGAGGAAATGGGGATTTTGCAGTATCCTTTCCCTGGAGTGGGGTGGGAATGGAGATTTTACAGTATCCTTCCGCTGGAGTGGGGAGGGAATGGAGATTTTACAGTATCCTTCCCCTGCCCACCCACCAAGCCACGCCCACCAAGCCATGCCACACCCATCAAGCCACACCCACAGAACCGGTAGTAAAAAACTTTGAAACCCACCATTGACACAAACCCCTTCAGATTGTGCTCCAAAATCGCACACAACTGGGTGCGTGGGTGTGTGGAGGAGAAGAGAAAGAGAAGGAGAGAGATCGATCCAAGAGTTCCTCTTTCAGCTCATTAATCGTGTCTCTGCCAAAATATATCCTCTCCCTGAAATCAGTTCGTTTGTCGCATGCCTATCCATCTACTTTCCCAAAATTAACCAACCTTTATGTTTGAGATCAAAGAGCCTCTGTTGCCAGAAACTCCGGAAAGGTGCGATTCCAGTCCCAGGGCCAATCAGAATGCAGGGAAGCTTGGGGTCTTGTGGCATGTGAAATCCAGGTGCCCTGGGGAAACAAAACAGAGGAGTTTCATGGTCACTGTCGTGTCCCACTCCTCCGCTGACGGCCGGGTCAGGGAAGTCCGTATCAAGCGTGCCTCTGAAGCTCTGCCAAAGTCCTATCAGAGTTCTCAAGGCAGGCAGGAGACCAGGAAGTGATTTCAGCAATCCAAGTTAGACTTTGCCTGACTCAGAGAATGCCAGAAAGCAGATCCTTTATGTAGGCCATGGGGTGTGGCTCCATGACTCAGTACTTATCCAGGCCTGCCCCTCCCTTCCTTTTGCTGACGTCGCCTCTCTACTCTCCGGAAGCGAGGATCTCTCCAGCCTCCAGCTGTTGGTAATCTTAGCTCATGACTGGCTTCACATTCTTCAGGCTCACATGCTGTGGGGGAGGGGTTTAGTTGCTCTGTTTGCCTGGGCATGGTGCCAGGACTGGGGGCTGAAGGCATGTCAGGCCCTTCGTCTTGCTTGGCCTGTCCGGGCATGGTGCCAGGGCTGGGGCCTGGAGGCATGCCAGGACATTCTTCCGAACTATCAGTGTCCAATCACACTTGGCCAATAAAAAATTCAATTCAATTCAATTCAATTCAATTCAATTCAATTCAATTCAATTCAAGTCAAGTCAAGTCAAGTCAAGTCAAGTCAAGTCAAGTCTAGTCTAGTCTAGTCTAGTCTAGTCTAGTCTAGTCTAGTCTAGTCTAGTCTAGTCTAGTCTAGTCTAGTCTAATAGCCATCCAACTATTGCAGGAATATACCTGGAGAAAGAATGCTTCCACCATTCCTAGGGAATTGATTCTACGGTCGAAGTTTTGTAACAACCAGACTGTCCCGTTATAACTTAAAAACATAAAATCACTTCCCCCCCCCCGAGGCCGTTGTAACTTTGAACCATCATTAGATGAATGCTTGTTAAGTCAAGGACCACCTGTAATGCAGTTCTGTTGTGAACAAAACACATTTCGGAGTCTTCAGCCAAAGGTTAAATAACAAGTGAATTGACTCTTAGCATTGTGGTCAACCTAGAATAAACTGGAACTAAGGGCCTCTGGTGGCTCAACGGACTAAGTCTGTCTGTTATTAACACAGCTGCTTGCAATTACTGCAGGTTCAAGTCCCACCAGGCCCAAGATTGACTCAGCTTTCCATCCTTTATAAGGTAGGTAAAATGAGGACCCAGATTGTTGGGGGCGTTAAAAGTTGATTTTGTATATAATATACAAATGGATGAAGACTATTGCTTAACACAGTGTAAGCCGCCCTGAGTCTTCGGAGAAGGGCAGGATATAAATTCAAATAAAAACAAAAAGCTTGTGTCTGGAAACTTCAACAAGATTAAAAAACAGGATCGTATTATCATATGTGGTGGACATGTCCAGAAGCAAAAAATTATTGGATTAAATTTAAAACGTGGTTAGAAGAAATGATACAACAACATATAGACTTAAAACTTGAACTGTTCCTATTGTGTATCCTATCAGAGAAATTTAGTAAAGAAAACATACATTTGATTATACACATAATAACTGCATCAAGGATAGTATATGCGCAAAGATGGAAAGCAGAGAAAATCCCTGCAGAGGGGGAAGTAATTAAGAAAATATTGGATTGTGCAGAAATGAATAGATTGACTTTAATAATCAAAGAGAGAGAGGAATCTGAATATTTTAAGATATGGGGACAATTTTATCATTGGCTAGAGAAGATATATATATATATATATATATAGGTCTTTGGTTATTCGGGTTTTCTCCTGCGTAAAATTGGAAGTGTCTTGGCGACGTTTCGACGAAGTCTCATTCGTCATCTTCAGGCTTCAGCTTTGTGCTTCTTGCTCCCAGAAGCACGAAGCTGAAGCCTGAAGATGACGAATGACACTTCATTGAAAAATTGCCAAAACACTTCCAATTTTACGTGGGAGAAAACCCGAATAACCAAAGACTTACATGCAAACACCCGCAAAAACCTCAGAAAACAAATATATATATATGGGCCAATGTTGTAATGAAACATGGGAAGAAGAAAGAGGAGAGAGAAGATTGATAAATGTGTTAATAATGAAGTAAGAAGCGCAAGAGAAACATTACAATAAATGAAATGATGCTATTAAGAAATGATCAATATCGGAGAACAAGAAGAAGACACAAAGGATGGACTGGAACCCAAATGGTCTCGTTTCGTTTTTGAATCTTCACTTCATCTCATCTTACCCTCTAACGAAGCATGGCACCACTTCATCCTCCTGTATCTGATTGAACCAGGAAGAACATACTCCATGATGTATTGGACCTTGCCCGTCTAGGAAAAGATGCAAAAGGTGTTGGATAATATTTGGTGAGATTCCCAAAACATGCATACAATATATATATTAGAGACCATTTCACCGAGGCAGCCTTTGGCTGCGCCATCTTGGATTTCAGGGCTGTAAAAATATTTACAGACTCATCACATCCTGGACATAAACTGTTTCAACTCCTACCCTCAAAACGACGCTATAGAGGACTGCACACCAGAATAATTAGACACAAGGACAGTTTTTTCCAGAACGCCACCACTCTGCTAAACAAATAATTCAACAACTCAACACTGTCAAACTAGTTACTAAGTCTGCACTACTATTAATCTTCTCATCGTTCCCATCACCCGTCTCCTCCCACTCATGACTGTATGACTTCGTTGCTTGTATCCTTATGATTTATATTGATATTGATTGTTTCCTGATTGCTTATTTGTACCCTGTGACTATCATCAAGTGTCGTACCTTAGAATTCTTGATGAATGTATATTTTCTTTTATGTACACTGAGAGCGTATGCACCAAAGACAAATTCTGGGGATTTTGCAGTATCCTTCCTCTGGAGTGGGATGGGAATGGGGATTTTGCAGTATCCTTCCCCTGAAGTGGGATGGGAATGGGGATTTTGCAGTACCCTTCCCCTGGAGTGGGATGGGAATGGGGATTTTGTAGTATCCTTCCCCTGGAGTGGGGTGGGAATGGGGATTTTGCAGTATCCTTCCCCTGGAGTGGAGTGGGAATGGAGATTTTGCAGTATCCTTCCCCTGCCATGCCCACCAAGCCACACCATGCCCACCAACCCATGCCCACAGAACCGGTAGTAAAAAAAAAATTGATTTCACCACTGGTCCGATCCTGCTTTCCGGGGCTTCAGATAGAATGGTTTACCTCTGGTGCGATAGGACACCACAGCTACTGTGAGGTGGACTTCATCCTGGTACATATCTGGAGAGGAACTAATGGAATAGTAACGGGGTTGAAGCAAAGGGAGCTGGGTTAGCAGGAGAGTAGAAGGCATCTGCACAGATGGGAATTCTTGCAGCACTTCTACCATGGTGGGGTTCTTCGACCACTTCCATTCCTCATAATCCTGAAGACCCTATATGAAAGAAAGAAAGAAGGCACGGAGTTTGGCAAAGAAAAAGGTAAAGCACATACGTGCTAGTCGTTCCCGACTCTAGGGGGCGATGCTCATCTCTGTTTCAAAGCCGAAGAGCCAGCGCTGTCCGAAGACGTCTCCGTAGTCATGTGGCCAGCATGACTCAACGCCAAAGGCGCACGGAACGCCGTTCCCTTCCCACCAAAGATGGTTCCTATTTTTCTACTTGCATTTTTTTTAACATGCTTTCGAACTGCTAGGTTGGCAGAAGCTGGGACAAGTAAAGGGAGCTCGCCCTGTTACGCAGTGCTTGGGACTCGAACCGCTGAACTGCCGACCTTTCGATCGACAAGCTCAGCGTCTTAGCCACCGCGCGTCCCACATTCATCGCAGGGAGTTTAACTCCAGGCAAAAAACAAAACAAAACAAAAACTGGAGCTTCCTTTGCTGAGTAGAATCCTTACAGTCAAGCTACATGGATCAGACTGACAGATTATCCAGTCTGAACAAGATCTTCCCGAAGGGATCAGCAAGAGACATGTCCTGATGCAGACAAGATGCAAAGCACAACTCCGGTGGGCTCCGTCTGAAAGCAAAACACTTTATCCTGCTTTTATCCTCCAAGAATCTGTCTAATCCTCTTTTAAAGATGGGGGGATTAGCCCCCGCCCTCCATCTTGGCTCCGTTCCCCCAATACGGACTGGCATTTGAGATATGAAATGGGAACTTCCAAACTCAACTTGGGCAGGTCAACGAGGAAAATTATGTCCCTGCTACACCCTTGGGCGGCGAGAAAAAGAACTCGCACATCTGCCCCATCTGTATCATTTTGGACGCCACGCCAGACGCTTTCCAGCAGCCCTGTGCAATATACCCTATAATCTGTTTCTGGGTGTGCACCAAATTCTTAACGACCAAATAGGCGCAACACTGGGTGTTTGGTTAGCTCTGAGTTTGATGGAAGTGAAACCACAATTTATATGAGCTACGGTGGCCCAATGGTTAAGAGTGCAGTACTGCAGGCTACTTCTGTTGACTGCCGATTGGCAGTTCGACTCTCACCAGGCTCAAGGCTGACTCAGCCTTCCGTCCTTCCGAGGTGGGTAAAATGGGGACCCAGATTGTTGGGGGCAAGAGGCTCACTCTGTAAACTGCTTAGAGAGGGTGGTCATGCACTGTAAAGCAGTATATAAGTCTGTGCTACTGCTATTGCTCTTCCTTCCTTCCTTCCTTCCTCCCTTCCTCCCTCCCTCCCATGGTGAGCAATGGTTAAAATGCAGTATTGCAGGCAAACTCTGCCCACTGCCAGCAGTTCGATTCTAAACTTGCTCAAGGTTGACTCAACCTCGGAAGGACGGAAGGCTGAGTCAGCCTTGAGCCTGGTGAGAGTCGAACTGCCAACCGGCAGTCAACAGAAGTAGCCTGCAGTACTGCACTCTTAACCATTTTGCAGTGCATTACCACCCTCTCTAAACGGTTTACAGAGTCAGCATATTATTAAAAGAAAAGTTATTCTACAGAAAATAGGTGAACAGAAATCAGCAGAGGTAGTCCTCAATTTGCAACAGTTCATTTAGTGACCGTTCAAAGCTACAACGACGCGGAAAAAAGTGACTTATGACCGTCTTTCACACGGATGACCTTGTAGCATCTCCCACGGTCACATGATCAAAATTCAGATCTTTGGCAACTGACTCATACTTACGGCCGTTGCTGTGTCCCAAGGTCATGTGATCCTCCTTTTGTGACCTTCTGACAAGCAAAGTCAATGGGGAAGCCAGATTCGTTTAACAACCATGTCACTAACTTACCAAACGCAACGATTCACTTACCAACGGTGTTGTTAACAAATATAATTATTCACTTAACAACGGTGGCAAGAAATGGGGCAAAAACTCACTGAACAAAGGTTTCCCTTAGCGACACAAATTTTTGGGGTCAATTGTGGTCGTAACTCGAGGACTACCTGTATTTCCATACAAAACTACCGAAAACAAAATAAACAAACAGAGAGGCAGAAGATCATCTTCCCCCAGTGAACAAAACCAACAAATAAAACAAAGAAGAACCAGGCAAAATTAAGCAAAACACAGAAAGATATCTAAATGATATCCGTAAAAAGAAAAGGGTCTCATTTAATGAAAGAAGCAAAAAACCCAAAACTAGACCATTAAAATTATGTAACTTTCTTCAACTTCACCGTCGCGGTTCCACTTTTCAACAGGGTGTTAGATCAAGAACAGAGTTCTAGAACAGAGCTTCTCAACCTTGGCCACTTACAGACGTGCGTGGACACGTCGGCTCCCAGAATTCTCCAGCCGGCCTTGAAGCCCACACGTCTGAACATAGTCCATGTGGGTGTAGACATGGGTGTAGACACACTTAATCAGGAATGGCTAAACTTGACCACTGCAAAGACTTGTGGACGTCAACTCTTAGGATGCTGGCTGGGGAATTCTGGGAGTTGATGTCCACAAATCTTAGTGGCCAAGGTTGGATATACCCCTTGTGCTAAATGAACACCCAGATGGTCTGGACATCATGGAAGATGAGCTAATCAAGGTCTTCCATCATCTTCACCACCTTCTTACCATGCTAAGAACCTGTAGGCGCTTCTTCTCCTTCTCGTCGGTGGCCAGTAAGGCAAATTGCTGCAGGAGGATGGGTGTGGGAGGGGTGGTGATGTCCAGGTAATATTTGAACGCCTGGAATATGGTGCAAGGAGGGATGCGGTCCTCGTCGGTCCAGTTGCTGATGGTACCTGAAGATTCAAAGCCCGTGTCACAAGTTCATGTTAGGTCCCTGCTTTGAAGACCTCACATGATTTAAGAGCACTGTAGGCACGGATGATGTTCCCCTAGCTCGGTAAAATAACATTTGTGGGAGGGCAACCAAGTGCAGAAACCACCACGATCCTATTAGTTCAACTCTGAGCTACAGATATTCGTTGCTATTGGACCAATTCTGCCCTGTTCAGTTGGAGACCACTGCTGTAGAGAGAGTGAAAGGAAGAGGGGTCTCCTATTGAAAGTGAGGTAAGTAGTTGTCTGCCTTTTAGAATAGCCTCTAGAGTACATGCACGTCTCTTGTGCATGAGCCACGGTGGCGCAGTGGTTAGGGTACAGTACCTCAGACTACTTCTGCTGGCTGCCTGCAATTTGGCAGTTCGAATCTCACCAGGATCAAGGTTGACTCAGCCTTCCGTCCTTCCGAGGTGGGTAAAATGAGGACCCAGATTGTTGGGGGGCAAGAGGCTGACTCTGTAAACCGCTTAGAGAGTTTAAAGTACTGTGAAGCGGTATATACATCTAAGTGCTATTGTCCGCCCTTCCTTCCTTCCTTGGTTCACAGTAGTTAGAAAGCAATATTGCAGGCTAACTCTGCCATCTGCCAGCAGTTCAATTCTCACCAATTCAAGGTTGACTCAGCCTTCCATCCTTTCTATCTCTTCCTTCCTTCCTTCCTTCCTTCCTTCCTTCCTTCCTTCCTTCCTTCCTTCCTTCCTTCCTTCCTTCCTTTCTTTCTTCCATCCATCCATCCTTCCTTCCATCCTTCCATGGTGCACAATAGTTAGAAAGCAATATTGCAAGCTAACTCTGCCATCTTCCAGCAGTTCGATTCTCACCAACTCAATGTTGACTCAGCTTTCCATCCTTCCAAGATGGGTAAAATGAGGACCCAGATTGTTGGGGGGCAAGAGGCTGACTCTGTAAACCACTTAGAGAAGGCTGTGAAAAGCCCTGTGAAGCAGTATATAAGTCTAAGTGCTATTGCTATCAAACAAACGAGCAAATTAACCTGTTATGACAATCTAAGACCAAATGATAGAAGTTAAAGGACTGCTTTGGTCATTTGGGTGTCTCAATATAATGAAACATTTATGACTCGGGTGTTGATTTTAGCTGTTATATAGGTGATTTCAGGGTGCTGAACTTTTAGGGGTGGGGGAAAATCCAAATTACCATTGGCTTGAACGGCCAGATGAGTCTATCTACGATATTAAGGGTTGAATTAGTTGGGAGCACAGTTCCTTGTCAGATCTATGACTCAGGATGATTAATTCTAAGGTTTCAATTTCAAGGTACAAGAGGATATTATCTACAAAAAATGTTGGTTGATGATATTGCTATGCGTCTCCTGTCTAGCGGATCTTATATGAAGAAAGTTTGGAAATATCACGAAAGTAAATGAAAAATATTTGAGCCGTAAGTAATAAGAAACTGTCTATGTTTCCACTTAAAGTGGCAGGAAAAGTACGAAAAAAAATATGGATTCCGTAACAAACAAATCCACATCAAAGAAGATTTATAAAGAGAAAATTAATGGGGAAACAAATCATTTTCCTCAGTGCAGGACTGATATCCTTTAAAGTTAAGTATGTTTTTTAAAAATTAAAATAACGAGGCATAACTGATCATTTTTATTGGACTGCGTGTGAAATAAGCAACTACCATGACGAACCCCCTCATTCTGATATTAATTGGGCAGTATTATTAATATCATCCTTAAATTTCTCATTTTGGAACGGTAGATGTTACAAAATGTAACATGAATTAATCGCAACGTTAGCAAAACCTGAGGCAAATCTTCCAGATGGATTGTTATTTATTTTTTGGCCTGCTTTTATTCTTCTTTTAAAAAAGCATTCTTTAATTGTGTTCTTTTTTTTATTTTACTTGTTAAACAAAGACAAAAAGAATGACACAAGGGCCTTCCCACCTAAAGCCGTAGTTCTTTCTTCCAGAAGTTCTACTTTTACTAGCTGGTTGGTGGGCGGGGCGTCCTCCAGTCTCTCAATCAAGGTGTTGACCAAATCTTCATGGTTTCCTGGAAATACTCCAAGGTGGTCTCCTGGCAGGTAACGCAACCCCTGCTGCCCATTCGTGTGAAGCCGCAAGAAAATGGTGGAACGGCTAAAAAGAAGGGAAGAAAGACACACTGAAAAAAGACTCTAGAAAGAGTGCAGAGAAGAGCAACAAAGATGATTAGGGGACTGGAGGCTAAAACATATGAAGAATGGCTGCAGGAACTGGGTATGCCTAGTTTAACAAAAAGAAGGACTAGGGGAGACATGATAGCAGTGTTCCAATATCTCAGAGGCTGCCACAAAGAAGAGGGAGTCAAACTATTCTCCAAAGCACCTGAGGGTAGAACAAGAAGCAATGGGTGGAAACTGATCAAGGAAAGAAGCAACTTAGAACTAAGGAGAAATTTCCTGACAGTTAGAACAATTAATAAGTGGAACGACTTGCCTGCAGAAGTTGTGAATGCTCCAACACTGGGAATTTTTAAGAAAATGTTGGATAACCATCTGGCTGAGATGGTGTAGGGTTTCCTGCCTGGGCAGGGGGTTGGACTAGAAGGCCTCCAAGGTCCCTTCCAACTCTGTTGTTATATTATATATTATATTGTATAAAAACACAGAGAGTTGGAAGGGACCTTGTGGGTCATCTAGTCCACTGAATCACTTCAGTGAGATTAGATTAGATTAACAGAGTTGGAAGAGACCTTGTAGGTCATCTAGTCCAATCCAAGCAGGAGACCCTACACCGTTTTCTGACAGATGGCAGTCCAGTCTCTTCTTGAAAGCCTTCAGTGATGAAGTTCCCACAACTTCTGAAGGCAACTTCTGTTCCATTTTTCTCACTGTCGGAAAATGTCTCCTTATTTCCAGGTTGAATCTCTCCTTGTTCAGTTTCCATCCATTATTCCTTGCCTGGCCTTCAGATGCTTTGGAAAATAGCTTGACCCCCTCCTCTCTGTGGCAGCCCCTCAAATACTGGAAGACTGCTATCCTGTCTCCCCTAGTCCTTCTCTTCACTAGACTAGCCAGGCCCAGTTCCTGCAACCGTTCATCGTTTCATCCTCCATTCTCCTAACCATCCTGGTTGCTCTTTTCTGCACTCTTTCTAGAGTCTCAACATCTTTTTTATAGTGTGGTGACCAAAACTGGATGCAGGATTCTAGGTGTGGTCTTACTAAGGCTTTATAGAGTGGTATTAGTACCTCAAATTAGCACTTCAAAACAGTTCTCTTTATGGTTCCTCACCTATGGAGAGAAATCTTGAGAAATTAAAGCAACTACTTGCATTATTGAAGATACACTCTGAGAAGTGCTAAGGAGAAGCCTTCTTAACTCTCTTCCTCCCAACCAAACGATCTAATTTTTTGCTGTCTCATGGTTTTCTGGAATGCAGCCCCTCCCTCTTGGGAATTCAGACTGCATTCCGCCACACGCACAAACATTTCTGTGTTCACACACCGCCTACAACAGAGTTTAAGGAATTATCAGGTTCTCCTTTATTGAACATAGTTTTTTTTTTAAATATTTGGCCTACTCTATCTCTGGTCTGTAACAGTCAATCTTCTGCTTGAACCAGGCTGACGTCTAATGACGGCCTGGGTCACAACATGTCCTTTTCCTTGTAAAGTAAATCATTTTCTACCATGCCTACCTGGATTTGAGGCTTTGGAGATTCTGACGGGCCAGCAGCCGAGCGGCATAAACTCGTTTTTTGTGGATGCGGTATAAACCTGGGAAGGAAAGAGAAATCATAAGCAACGAGAGCACACGGGAATCCCCAAAGCCTTCCAAAGGTGAAGATACTTCAGTTCAGGATTGGGCTGCTGGGGGTTCGCAGGGGTTTGGGAGAACCTCTAGCTAAGATTCTGTGCAGTTTGGTGAACCCCCACAAATCCCACTCCTGGCTGGCCCCGCCCACATCACCTCACCCCTCCCAGGAGTCCCCATGCGGCCCATTTTGGATGCAGGTGAGTGCAGGGCGCGTGCAGAGGCTCGGGGAGGGTGAAAAACGGGCCCATCGGAAGTTCAGGAAGGCTGGAAACGGGCCCGTTTCCAGCCTCTGGAGGGCCTCCAGAGCCTGGGGAGGCCGTTTTTGCCCTCCCGGAGGCTCGAGAAAAGCCTCTGGAGCCCAGGGAGGGCAAAAATATCCCCCCGCCCCATGGTGCAGGAGGCCGACTAGGCCACGTCCACCATGGCCACGCCCACTCAGCAACCAGACGGAGAACCTTTTGCTAAAATTTTTGAAGCCCACCTCAGCCCCAGGTCTGATAGAAGGAAGAGATCAGCAAATGGCCAGATGTTGCTTGCATCCGATGCTCTCCTACCTGGCCATCATCAAAACCTGCCTCAACTCAGGCTTCCGAGAAAGGTGCTTCAGAACACAAGGCACGGAGCACTTGTTCCTAACTTCTTAATCTTTGTTTCCCCCCCCCTCAAAGCTTCCCCACCTTTGAAAGGGATTGCTGCCTTTTTTCGTGCCTCCAAAGCACCTTTTGGAAAGAAAGGTGAATCCACCGCAAGAGTAAATAAAAGGTAAAAGGTTTAAGGTTCCCCTTGCACATAGGTGCTAGTCGTTCCCAACTCTAGGAGGCGCTGCTCATCTCCGTTTCAAAGCTGAAGAGCCAGCGCTGCCCGAAATCTTTCCCCAGTCGCCTTTCTTGGGGAAAGGAGAATGCTTCTGTTTTTTAGATCTTTTCTGCAGAAATGTCTTTCAAAAAAGATTTCTTGGCTTGGAGGTTGAGTTGATGCTTGGGGTTGTTGCTAAAGGTTGTTGTTTTCTGTTTCACACCCTTCTATCACGCCTCCCATCCTTGATAGTCCACAGTACTTAACCTCCGAACAACATGAAGAGGTTTCCTCACAATATCCTCCAACTCAGTGGAGTGGTCCTTCCCCTGCCACGCCTACCGGTTCTTGGTGGGCATGGCAGGGGAAGGATACTGCAAAATCCCCATTCCCTCCCCACTCCTGGGGGAAGGATATTGCAAAATCCCCATTCCCACCCCATTCCTGGGGGGGAAGGATATTGCAAAATCCCCATTCCCACCCCACTCCTGAGGGAAGGATGCTGCAAAATCCCCATTCCCTCTCCACTCCACTAACCTGCTTTCCCGCTCCATTTTCCTGTGCAGGGCAACAAAAGAAGACCCAGCTGATCAGCTGGGAGGCAGCAATAAACCAAACTCGCTGATCAGCTGGGAGGGAATGAATTGATTGATTGGGTGCCCCAGCCTTACAGGCTAGGCCTTCCTGAAGCCCCCTGGGAGCCAAAACGGGATGCGTGGGGGACTCCTGGAAAGGGTGGGGCCGGCGAGGGGGGCAACCAGAGGTGGTACTTTCTGGTTCTCTGAACTACTCAAAATTTCCGCTACCGGTTCGCTAGAACTGGTCTGAACCGGCTGAACACCACCTCTGCTCCAACGGGACTCAACAGAATTGTGAGAAGCTTGCAGGTCCACTGTAGATAATGATAAGTGAAAAGTGAAGAAAAGACCCTCACATGCCACAACTGACTCAGAGGGATGGCATCTGGGAGACAAAGGCACTTTTTCAAGAGGCAACTGGACTTCCTGGTTTTTTTTTTCTTTGAAGACGTTTCATTTCTCATCCAAGAAGCTTCTTCAGCTCTGAACGGATGGTGGATGATGGTCATTGACCAGCTGTCTGCAAGGAATATAAATCCTTCCATCCCCACCACCATCTGAAGAAGCTTCTTGGACGGGAAGCAAAACGTCTTCAAGGAAGAACCAGAAAGTCCAGTTCCCTCTTGAAAAAAAAAAGAATCATCTCCCCCCTCAATGTACAGGAATGATTGAAGATATGTAAATTAAAAAAATAGAAATAATTTAAAATGAAATCGGGGCTGCTCAGCTGCCATTTCAGAAGGGATTGGAAAGGGAGAGAGGAGTAGAGAGAGTGAAGGAAGAAAGTAGGTAGGAAAGAGAGAGGTAGAAGAGGGGGAAAGGAGAGGAAGAAGAAAGGGGAAAGAGAGAAGGTTAGAAAGGGTGAAGAAGAGAAGAGTGGGGAAGGAGGAGAGGAAGTAGAAAAGCGAAGGAGAGGAAGGATGAGGAAAGTAGAAGAAGGTTGTGTTAAGGAAGGAAGCGTAGCTGGGCAGGTCCGAATAAGTAACAAATGAAAGTTGATGACTAATGTTGAATAAGAGACTGTACATTGAACAGGTTGTTGGAAAATGGAAATAAAACTTTTTTATTAAAAAAAAAAAAGCAACCATGACCTGGATGATTGAGAACCTCCATCTGGAAGACAGCATGTTTAGGAAGCCCATAATTACCTTGGGTGAGCTCTGGAGCCTCCGCCACATAGGTCAGCCGGAACTTGCTTCTCTTCCAGCTGCGGTCGTTGCTGATGAGAGAGTTGTTGGCTTTTTCGATGTTGACGTCGTCTCCCACACAGAACACATCACATGCTGCCTGTAGGACACACCAAGCACTCAAGGAAAAGGGCCGGAAAGGGTGGGGGGAGTATCTTACCAGGATATCCCTCCCCTCTCAAACAGGTGGAGAAGTGAGATGTAAGGAGGTACCTACATAGCGCAAGCAGAGTTGAAGACTAAGGTAGTGCTCAACCAACGACTGTAATGGAACCTGACCATTAGTTGTGATGATTGTAAAGAGGATCATCACGAGACCCAATCCAATTTTATGACCATTTTGTGGTAATCACTATGGTTGTAAGGTGAACATTGCAATTGTTCAGCAAGCCCATTGTTTGCTGTGGGTATTTTTGCCAAAAACTGGACGTATACACCAGTTTTGGGCAAATACATCATCAGTCATAGTCAGGTGACCATGAGTTGTAAGTAACTTACAAGTGGGTTGTAAGTAACCCTGAGGAAATCCATCATAAATCTGGTGTCAGGGCTCAGACAAATGCCCTAATTAACTCATGAGCCTCAAGAAATCCAGTTATTTATTAGGAGCAACATGTTGTCAGCTTCCCAAGTAGTCAAACTCTGCCGCATGTAATTTACAGTTCAGCTATGACCCTGTTTCCCCCCTCCTCTCAGGCTGTGTCATAAATCACATTCTCCAACGAGGCACTTTCTCGGGCTGTAGAAACCACGCCTCACAAGCTGGCTCTGATAATCTGAGATCCAACCTTGGAGGAAGGTATGCGTGGAATGTGCTTGTTAACGTGGCTGCTGAACTGCTCCAACAGATCTCCCCCCTTTCTGCCTATGACAACTCAACATCAGACTAGAAATGCTTTGGGAGTTGACATCTGGAACATCACTAAGCAACCAGTCATACTTTGGAAACTACCTGTAGCTCTTTCACAGAGTCACGGACAGATCTTCCCACTCTTGAAACGACCGACCGACCTAATTGTTTCCTGCAAAAGCCCACTCCCCGTTCTCTCCTCTTTTGTTTCCTATGGAAGGGGCCAATCACCTCCAAGGTGTGGCTTTACTCCTAAGTCGACCCTGCTTTCTTAGTTGTTCTTGTCTTCTGGCAGCTCTGCGCATGTGCACACTGGGAACAGGCTCCAGCTGTTCCTCTGCCTCGCTGCTGTCTAGTTCCCTCTTTGCCTCTGACTCTGAGCCCTCGTCCAAGCTTTCCCCAGCCCCCAGGACTGGCCCATGTTCCTCCCTAACTTCCTCACTGTCCGACTCTACTGCCAGCTCTGCTGGCGGGCCACAGCAGCAACCTTCAAGCAAAGGTTAGGGTCTCAACCGTAGAGAATGCTTTCATTTGGGTTCCTGTAGAGAGCAGGAGGTTAGGGTTTTATAGGGCAGGGGGTGAAAATCTGCCCCGATCATTCTTGTGTAGAGACTGATAGACCCTCTTCAAAATCACCTCCTGTCCTAGATGCCCAAACAAGTTAAATGTAGGTTACCTTGAAGACTTTCTTGGCCCATGTTCTGAAGGATTCCTCCTGACCACACAGTTCATCCCCCTCACCCATCCTCAGGATGCGTTCCCCTCCCAGCTCTTGCAGGAGGGTGTCCACAGCACGGGCAAAGGCGCAGAAGTGAGGGTAAGCTCGTGAGCCCAGCCCAAAGACAGAGAACCTGCAAGGAAGTAAGCCAAGGCACAAGTGACCACAAGCTTCTAACATTCAAGCAGAGCCAATGTGGAGGCAGGAAGGATGCAGTTTGCTTCTATAGTCAACGTCATGTTATCTACGTCTCCTCCTCCTCCTCCTCCTCCTCCTCCTCCTCCTCCTCCTCCTCCTCCTCCTCCTCCTCCTCCTCCTCCTCCTTCATCATCATCATCACCACCACCACCTCTGTATCTTCTTCTTCTTCTTCTTCTTCTTCTTCTTCTTCTTCTTCTTCTTCTTCTTCTTCTTCTTCTTCTTCTTCTTCTTCTTCTTCTTCTTCTTCTTCTTCTCTTCCTCCTCCTCCTCCTCCTCCTCCTCCCCTCCCCTCCCATTCATCATCCTTCTTCTTCCTCTTCCTCTTCCTCTTCCTCTTCCTCTTCCTCTTCTTCTTCTTCTTCTTCTTCTTCTTCTTCTTCTTCTTCTTCTTCTTCTTCTTCTTCTTCTTCTTCCTCCTCCTCCTCCTCCTCCTCCTCCTCCTCCTCCTCCTCCTCCTCCTCCATCATCATCATCATCACCACCACCACCTCTGTATCTTCTTCTTCTCTTCTTCTTCTTCCTTCTTCTTCCTCCTCCTTTTCCTTCCTCCTCCTCCTCCTCTCCCTTCCTCCTCCTCCTCCTCCTCCTCCTCCTTCTTCTTCCTCCTCCTCCTCTCCTCTTCCTCCTCCTCCTCCTCTTCCTCCTCCTCTTCTCCTCTTCTTCTTCTTCTTCTTCTTCTTCTTCTTCTCCTTCTTCTTCTTCCTTCTTCTTCTTCTCCTCCTCCTCCTCCTCCTCCTCCTCCTCCTCCTCCTTCCTCCTCCTCCTCCTCCTCTCCCTTCCTCCTCCTCTCTCCTCCTCCTCCTCTCCCTTCCTCTCCTCCTCCTCCTTCTCCTCCTTCTTTCTTCTTCCTCCTCCTCCTTTTCCTTCCTCCTCCTCCTCCTCTCCCTTCCTCTCCTCCTCCTCCTCCTCCTCCTTCTTCTTCCTCCTCCTCCTCTCCTCTTCCTCCTCCTCCTCCTCCTTCTCTTTCTTCTTCTTCTTCTTCTTCCTCCTCCTCCCTCCCTTTGTTGCACTTCTCTACACTTCGCTACACTTTTTCTAGATCTCAAAGGGCCTGTTCTCCTTTATCCCAAATTGGCTCAAGATTGGCTGGATTTCTGCAGCCACTCATAGCTTCTCTGCTCACCTGACATTGGCCAGAGGACCAGCACTCTCAAAGTTGTCCCTGGCTTCAGGTCCATCGGTAGAGGATTTCTGGACGTCCGAATATGAGGAGACACTGTTGAAGCGCACTTTGTAGCTTCTGCAAACAGGGCGGAAAATTAAAGCGACCAGAGAGGGAGGGAGGGAGAATCAACACTATGCTATGTGAATGTATTCCAGATGAATATTTCCCCGTTAAGGTCCAAAAATGTGCAAGAGTCATGATGGCACACCGGTTAGAATGCAGAATTGTAGGCTAATTCCGCTGACTGCCGGCAGTTTGATCCTGACCGGCTCAAGGTTGACTCAGCCTTCCGTCCTTCCGAGGTGGGTAAAATGAGGACCCAAATTGTTGGGTGCAAGAGGCTCACTCTGTAAACTGCTTAGAGCGGTTATATAAGTCTAAGTGCCATTGCTATTGCTAAATCGCAGGTGGTCCTCAACATGCAACCACAATCGGGAACACTCGTCACTAAGTGATGCGGTTGTTAAATGAGGGAATCATTTGACTGTGCTTGATTTTAGGATCTTTTTGCCACAGTCGTTCAGCAAATCACCTAGTGGCTAAACGAATCTGGCTTCCCCCATTGACTCATCAGCAGGGAAGATCGAAGCAGTGTGAAGCAGTATATAAGTCTAAGTGTTATTCCTTCCTTCCTTCCTTCCTTCCTTCCTTCCTTCCTTCCTTCCTTCCTTCCTTCCTTCCTTCCTTCCAGTGGTTAGAATTCAACGTTTCAGGCTAATTCTGCCCACTGCCTGGGGTTCGATCCTGACCGGCTCAAGGTTGACTCAGCCTCCCATCCTACTGAGTTGGGTAAAATGAGGACCCAGATTGTTGGGGGGCAAGAAGCTGACTCTGTAAACCGCTTAGAGAGGGCTGTAAAGCACTGTGAAGCGGTATATAAGTCTAAGGGCTATTGCTATTCCTTAATTCCTTCCTTCCTTCCTTCCTTCCTTCTGTTGTGTCTCGCCCGCTTTCATCGCAGCCGGGGCCTTCTTATCTGCTTCCTAATGCTGAGGAATGTCCTAGTATGCCTCCCAGCCCCAGCCCTGGCTCCATGCCCAAACAGGCTGAGGAGGAAGAAGTACCTCCAGCCCCCAGCTCTGGCTCCATGCCCAGGCAAACGGAGCAACTAGACCCCTCCCCCTCCCCCACAGCATGTGAGCCTGAGGAAGGTCAATTACCAACAGCTACAGACTGGAGTGACCCTCGCTTCAGAAGAATTGATAGGTGGCGGCAACAGAAGGAAGGGAGGGGCAGGCCTGGATAAGTGCTGAGTCATGGAGCCACACCCCATGGTCTATATAAAGGATTTGCTTTCTGGCATTCTCTGAGTCAGGCAAAGTCTAACATATCTTGCTGAAGTCATTTTCTGGTCTCCTGCCTGCCTTGAGAACTTTGCTAGGACTTTGGCAGAGCTGCAGAGGCACGCCTGATTCGGATTTCCCTGACCCGGTCGTCAGCGGAGGAGTGGGACACGACACCTTCCTTCCTTCCTTCCTTCCCAGATTGTTGGGGGCAAGAAGTTGACTTTGTAAACTGCTAAGTGCTATTGCTATTGCTAAAGGTCTATGATCAAATCTCCTCACTTCAAATTTTAAAAATATATCTCCCCCCACCACCACCACAAAAAAAAAAAAAAAAAAAAAAGCATTTGCAACAGGCTCTAAAGCGAGACAAGAGTAAAATAATGTCCCATATCTGTGGGGTGCAAAACTCACCTTTGAACCAAGACAGAAGTAGCAGTAGGCCATAAAATAGAAAGCTAAACTGGGAGAAAACTAAATTTGATCCACCTGCTGAGATTTCAACTCAACCAAAACCGCATTCGGTTAAGATTATGAACTCTCCAGTCACGGTTTGAATATTTTTTCCCCCTTCTGCCACGTTAAATATTACAAATTGGAAGTCCCTGAGGCTTGCCATTGTCTGCTTTATTCGGAGGCAAACGTTCTTGAAGCTGGTGGCATTTCTAAGGCCACAAGGCCCACGGAAACAACCAAATACAAAATAATATAGAATATATTAGGATTTTTTTTAAAACGACAAACAAAATGCAGCAAAATAGAACCAAACAGCGAAAAGAGGGAAAAAAAACCTTACCTCTAAAAAGGAATTGGCTCAAGAAACTAATCCTAGAAATGTGGTACAAACCTGACATCTAGTGGCAGAACGATGTAATTATTATATACTTTAAAAAAAAAAATTGATAGGCTAAGTTTGCACATTATTAAGTACTCTCCGACCGACTGGTTGCCGTTTGTACCGCATGATAAACTAGAGAAGTTTTTCTGCATTTTGCACGTTGCAAAAGCCCTGTTTTTACTTATGTACTTCAGCGTCATTTGCAAATGTAAAAAAACCCCACCCCAGTTTAATGTGTTAATCGGGGAAAAGGTTCTTCGGATGGAGCGATAAACAGAAACGTTCCGCAGGAAGAAATGTAATGTTTATTTTCTGGTGCAATTGGACGGCTGCTGAGTCAATTATCTCTTTTTTCCCCCCTACCACTGCAATGGTGGGATTCAGCCGGTTCGCACGAACCGGTCGTTAAATTGCTGGCTGGCCCCGCCCTGCCCCTTCCCACCCCACCCCTTCTAGGAGTCCCCATATGGCCCATTTTGGGTCCCAGTTAAGTGCAGAGAGGGCTTCTAGGCCCAAAACCAAATGCAGAGGGGGGGGGTGCCCCCACCTGCGGCCGATTTCTGCTCCCAGGAGGCTTCAGGGAGGCCTGCTAGGCCCAAAATGGGGCACCGCCCCTGCAGCTGTTTTTGTTCCCAGGAGGCTGCAGAGAAGCCTACTAGGCCCAAAATGGGGCACAGGGTGTGTGGCATCTCCCCCGCCCCCCCGCAGCCTGTTTTCGCTCCCTGGGGGTGGAGGAGGACAAGTACTGTCTGTCACACTGCCTGGCCACGCCCACCATGGCCACGCCCACCCAGCATGTCATTAGGGCAGAGAACTGGCTGTTAAATTATTTGAATCCCAATACTGTAACCACTGTCCGCACCATTACATCATTAAGACCTGATCAGCAACAATTTCAGCTAAAATCGATCTTAATTAAACCCATTTTAGACAGTGGTGAAATCCAATTTTTTTTTACTACCGGTTCTGTGGGCGTGGCTTGGTGGGCGTGGCCAGGGGAAAGGATACTGCAAAATCCCCATTCCCTCCCCACTCCTGGGGGAAGGATATTGCAAAATCTCCATTCCCGCCCCATTCTGGGGTCAGCCAGAGGTGGTATTTGCTGGTTCTCCGAACTGCTCAAAATTTCCACTACCGGTTCTCCAGAACCTGTCAGAACCTGCTGAATTTCACCCCTGATTTTAGATCAGGATTAAGAAGAGATGCGTCTGTTTCCTGCAATCAGGAAAGTAAGGGTTTCTTTTTCCCCTAAGGAGGAGAAAACTGGCATTTCCAGTTGCCAAATCCCAATTTAGTTAGTGCTCACCTATCTTGATAAGGAAAGAAATCTTACAGTAATTTCTCTTGTTTCTGTAACCGCGACTTATTGTTTTGCAAATTGCGGCTTCTTCTAATGAGTCCCAGACTGTAAGCTGTCTGAGATACGTAATTGAAAGGAGTTGATTTGCTTAAACTTCTAGGCCCGTGATGGTGAACTGATGGCACATGTGCCAGAGGTGGCATGCAGAACTCTCTCTGTCGACACGCGTGCCATCGCCAGCATTTCTTCTGGTTTCCAGCACATACATGTGCGCCAGCCAGCTGGTCTTCAGAGGCACCGGAGCACTAAAAAGTGGCCTGAAAATGGCCAAAAAACCCTGGCAATTTTCTGGGCCACTGTGGTGCCTTTTTTAGGCTGTTTTTCAGGCCATTTTCAGGCCAAAAGAGGCCCGGAAAACGGCCTGAAAACAGCCCGAAAAATGCCCTCCAAACAGGCATGCGCACTGGCCAGCTGGCCTTTGGGTTTCCAGTGCTCTGGCGCGCACATGCACGAGCTTTCCAGTTTGGGCACTCAGTGCTGAAAAGGTTCGCCATCACTGTTCTAGGCTGTTAGCAAAGTACAAAGTCTACCAACTGCAATTGCAAACTGAGCAAGAGTTATTTTAAGATTTTTATCCACCAACAAAAGAGATGTATCCAATTCTTCTGCCCACTCAGGAAATCTACAAATTTATTGGGAGCGGAGTGGAATTCCTATAACCCCACCACAGGCCAACACATAAGAAGGAAGTATGAAAAAAATCAAAGAAATGGCTCCAAGGTGCAAAGGAATTATATTACTGTATTTTTCAGAGTTTAAGATGCACCCTTTTCCCCCTAAAAAAGAGGGTGAAAATCTGGGTGCGTCTTATACTCTGAATGTAGCTCCGCCTAGCTTCTCAAAAGGAGGTTTCAGAGGCTGAAAAAAGTCTCAGAAATGAAACTTCAGAAAAAAAGCCTCCAAACAGAGCTTCAGAAAAATAAAGCCTCTGAAACAGAGCTTCAGAAAAAAAGCCTCCGAAACAGCTTCAGAAAAAAAAGCCTCCGAAACAGAGCTTCAGAAAAAAAAAAAAGCCTCCGAAACAGAGCTTCAGGAAAAAAGCTTTTTTTCTGAAGCTCTGTTTCAGAGGCTTTCAGAAGCAGAAAAAAAAGTTTCAGAGGCTGAAAAAAAAGCAAAGCACAGAGCTCAGAACCAAGGAACCTGTTGCTAAAATTCACCTCCGGGAACAGCTGATTGGGGGTATTCAGGGAGGCCGATCCACCTGCCAATCAGCTTTTTTGTTATTTTTCTCCCCTAAAAACCAAGGTGTGTCTTATACTCCGAAAAATACGGTAAGGAATCTCGTTAAATTAAACTTACCTGCTCTCTTCTAAGCTGGAGTTTGGGTTTTTCATCTCCATCAAGGCACACCCGAATTTCTGAGGCACACAAAAAAAACAAAGATGCATCCCATTAGGGCCAAGGACAACCTCAAAAATAATTTAGACTAATGTGCAACAGGCTTCAGGCAGTTGTGATCCTCCTGCCGTTAATTAAAAACTTCCTGTCATTTCTCCAGCATTCAAAGCAGCCTTTTAAAAGAAAACGGGGCTCTTTTAAGAAACAGTTTGGTCAGAATGAATATAAATCTTAGAGCAGCTGCAAGATTATTATTTTTTCCCCCCCCAGGTCTGAAAAACGACAGGTTCTTTTAAAAAGAAAATGGAAAAGACCAGCTTTGCAATTGTCCAAAATGATTTTTTTTTAAAAAAAAGTGTGCGCTTAGTGCTGGGGTGTCGAACTCAACGCCCTGCAGGCTGGATCTGGCCGCGGGATGCTTAGATCTGGCCCGCAGGGCTTGGCTGGAAACACCAAAGGACCTGCCCGCAGTGCCTCTGCCAGCGAAAACGGAGCTCGGGGGGGGCGTGCACTCCCCGTGCCCCGTTTTCTGCCGTAGCGACCTCCTGCAACACTCTGCCTTTTCGCTAGCAGAGGGCTGGCAAAACAAACTAAAAACATAACAAAACAACAGGAGAAATGTTTCCCCTTTTGCAATTTGAGCATGCAAGAAGGGGCAGGAAAGGAGAAAGGGAAAGAGAGAAGACAAAGAAAAAGAAAGGAAGACGGGAAGAGAGCGAGGAAGGAAAAAGAAGGAAAGAGGGGAAGGAAGAAGAAAGGAGACTGAAGGGGGGAAGGGAAAAGAAGAAAAGGAAGGAAGGAAGGAAGGAAGGAAGGAAGGAAGATTATAATGAGAATGAGGGAGGGTCCCAGGGCAATCCTGCCTTAGCACTTGGCTACCACAGGTGCCCTGACACAAGTGACATCACACACACCCGACCACGCCCCCTTGATGAAATCAAGTTTGACACCCTTGGCTTAGCATATATCAGTGTTTCTCATTCTTAAGATGTGTGGACTTCAACTCCCAGAATTCCCCAGCCGGCCATGCATGCATTAGATGCCTAGATTGAAAACACTGACCCAAATCCTAAGAGAGACCATTAGCACATTGGTAAATTAGCTTAGCGTGCACGCCTAGCGCAGGTCAGCGCATTTTGCCAGTTCAGCTTATTGGGTGAGGCTGCTGGCTCAAACATCTTGTATAAACCTAAGAAATTAGGTCAAAATCCGTCACCAAATGAAATACGCTGGGTGGAAAAACAGCTGGGGAAGCGGATGGTTTAAACTATCGAAGATGGATTTAATCCATTTCAGAATGGATTATGCAGAATCTGCTGGTCGAAATAGATCCCGTTCGGTTGCTACATGTATTACAAGTAGTTTGCAAGGGTCTGCCAGCCTCACCTCTTCCAGGGGTGGGGCTGCTGGGGGTTTGCAGGGGTTCGGGAGAACCTCTAGCTAAGATTCTGTGCAGTTTGGAGAACCCCCAAATCCCACTCCTGGCTGGCCCCGCCCACCCTGCCCCTCCCCTCCCAGGAGTCCCCACGTGGCCCATTTTGGATGCAGGGTGTGTGCGAAGGCTGTGGGAGGGCAAAAATTGGGCCTACCAGAAGTTTGAGAAGGCCGGAAATGGGCCTCCAGAGCCTGGGAAGGTCGTTTTTGCCCTTCTAGAGGCTCAAGAAAAGCCTCCAGAGCCTGGGGAGGGCAAAAACACCCCCCCCACACCATGGTGCAGGAGGCTGACTAGGCCACACCCACCATGGCCACGCCCACCCAGCAACCAGGCAGAGAACCCCTTGCTAAAATTTTTGAAGCCCGCCCCTGCACCCTTTCCTACCTCTCCATTCTCCGGAGGGTCTCCGTTGCCGAAGGTGCTCGTGACCACCAGAACTAGGGTTTCGTGCTCCAGGTGAACGGTGTCATACTCGTCCATCGACATCACCTGGAAAAGATAAAACCAGCAGCTTCAGAAGAACGAGCTTTGAAAGTCCACCGACAACTGCGGTTGAACAAGTTGGCCTCCAGAAGTTGTGGGTGTGCTCCATCCCTGGAGGCTTTCAAGAAGATAACTGGACAGCCGTCTGCTCAGAATGGTATGAGGTCTCCTGCTCGAGCAGGGGACTGGATGAGAAGACCTCCGACTCTAGTATTCTGTAACTGCAAATATGCACCAATATGGACATTTGTGTGAGACAGTTGGACAGCTGCCTTTTTCTTCCCAGCAGTCCTTAGGACTTTGAAAGTACAAAATCACAGATTGTGGCATACTACTTAAAAAGTAGTTGACTGCCCTCGGTCACTTTCCTTCCCCTACCCCCCCCCCCCTGATTCAAATGGCCATTTTTAAAAAGCTCCATTTGCATCTGCATTCTTTTCTTTTGCCTGTCAAGTCTCTGGTGGCTCAGCAGACTAAGTCTGTCTGTTATTAAGAGCAGCTGCTTGCAATTACTGCAAGTTCAAGTCCCACCAGGCCCAAGGTTGACTCAGCCTTCCATCCTTTATAAGGCAGGTAAAATGAGGACCCAGATTGTTGGGGGCAATAAAAGTTGACTTTGTATATAATATACAAATGGATGAAGACTATTGCTTAACACAGTGTAAGCCGCCCTGAATCTTCGGAGAAGGGCAAGATATAAATTCAAAAAAAAAAAAAAAAGTGCCATGGAAATGAGGAGGTTCAAGCAGTCCAAAAGAGTAGGAAGATTTAATGCAAGCGGAAGCTCTCTACAAGAATCTGAACCACTAACAGTCAGGGGAAATGAGTGGGGGATAAGAAAGAAAAATTCAAGGTGGCCTGGATTTAGATCTCTCGCGGGCGCAAAGGGACTTGTGGCTGATGATGCATTTGACCTCTCCCTCAGTCTCGGCCCGGTCATCTCCTACGTTGCCAAATGAAAAAAAAAAAATAAGTAGGAAGATTCACTTTGGAGGAGTTGCAAACTAACTCTGGGAATTGAGTGGCATTGAGAGGGCATTGTTAACATTGCAGGTGCTATTAATCGATCTAAACAATGAACTAAACAATCAATCCCAAAATGACGGTTGCCCAAAACACAATGTGAGGATTTTCAAGGCTGGTCTAGGAGCATTTTGAAATTCAGCCTCCGAGAAATTGGGACAGCTGTCAACTTGTTGGGAATGGCAGCATTTGTTGGGCCACTCACTCTCGCGGTCTCCGGTGGTCGCCCAAGCGACCTGAGGTGCTTACCTTGGCATCAAAGGCATGCTTGAAGATTTCACAAAGAGTTTTTGCATAGACCTGGGATTTCCCTGTTTCTGTGGCGTAGAGGATGGTTGCTTTGACCCTCTTCGCCATTGCTTGTCCCATCAGCTTCGCAGAGAACTTGACTGCTCTGTGTGGGAGATGAAAAGGAAACAAATTCATGGCTTTGGAAAGATCTCATGAGCTTCATACTGCACTGCTGAGGCCACGCAGCTTGCAATACTGCTGTCAGTCTGCCCACAACTTGAACTTCTAACTAAAAACAACCGTTGGCTCCATTTGATGAGAAAGGCATAGTTTTATTAGCGATCAAGTGCATTGCAGCATTGCATATGCCAGAACTGAGAACTGCGTGCCAAAATCCCTAATTTCTACTTCCCCATCCTGTATATTGTGTCAACTCGCAAAGCATCCCTGCCCTGCTCTCGAGTTGTCATAGGCAAGGGGGATGGGAAACCAGCGAAGAAGCATGGCAGCCAAAAATAAAAGCACATTCCAGACATATCTCTCTCAAGGCTGTCTCCCAAGGTTAACCAACAGCAGCCGGAGGGGAGCGATCTCTACAACCCGCGAAATTGCTCCGTTGGTGAATGTGACTGATGACACACCCTGGGGGAAGAGGGGAAACAGGGTCAAGACTGGGCCGTAAATTACTTGGGGTCAGAGTTGGCTTCACTTGGAAGGTGCCAACATGAAGCTCCTAATAAATAACTGGGTTTCTTTTGAAGCTTGGCTCAAGGCCTAGATTTAATTTAGGGCATCCCTCGGAACCCTGACATATTGCCTCTCATTGCCCACCCCAGTGTAACCAATCAAGTCCTGCAAGATGTTTTCATAACAGTCAGTCCAGGTGCAGTTTGGTATGCCGCTCCCTCCATCTTCCAGCTGGGTGACCTTGAGGCAGCATCTCGAGTAAGTATAGTCTCTACTTTCTATTTCCCAAGCATTCCTTCCTTGCACATTTGTGCCAGTCGTTCCCAACTCTAGGGGGCGCTGCTCATCTCCATTTCAAAGCCGAAAAGCCAGCATTGTCTGAAGACGTCTCCATGGTCATGTGGCCGGCATGACTCAACGCCAAAGGCGCATGGAATCTTTCCACCAAAGGTGGTCCCTATTTTTCTACTTGCATTTTTTTTTATCTGCTTTCGAACTGCTAGGTTGGGAGAAGCTGGGACAAGTCATGGGAGCTCACCCCTTTATGCGGCGCTAGGGATTCAAACCGCTGAGCTGCTGATCTTTCGAATGACAAGCTCAGCGTCTTAGCCACTAAGCCACCTTACAAAACTATGCTACACACAGGGAAATGTAACGGTATGGCTGTATACTTACTTAGCTAATTTTTTAAAGCCAATTGCTCTCTTCTTGGTGGGGGTGCCGTTGACGCCTTTCCAGATGTGTGTGTTCCAAGGATCAGGCTGGAAGGAGAGAAAAAGAATCCCAGTTAAAAGAGAAGAACTGAGTCTAAGGATAAAGTCAAGAATTTACTATGTCCAAATGTAGCTTCGATAGCCTTTTGTGGGTATTGTTCAGGAGTTGAATTCTAAAACATCTGTGTCACTGCAGCAGACTTAAACTGGCTCTCTTGAATTAATTAGGGTCAGTAGGATGGAGTGGTACAGTGGCCTAGAGGTGGAGCTCTCACCTCACGATCAGGAGGCTCCTAGGTAGAGGCAGATATTTCTCTCTCTGTGTTGTGGTCCGCCAGCAGCCTCTGGAGCTGGCAATGGAGTCAGACAGCGATGAGGCTGGGGAAGAACATGGGCCAGTCTTGGAGGCTGGGGAAGGCCCAGATGAGGGCTGTGCTTTGGAGGTAAAGGTGGGGCCAGGGTGAGTGGGGCCACAGGGAGTGATGTGCAGCCTCCAGAGGCTGTAGTAAGCAATAAACAGAGGGTAGTGAGGCAGAGGAACAGGAGGAGCCTGTTCCTAATGCACGCATGAGAAGAGCTGTCAGAAGGCAGGAGCAGCTAAAGCAAAGAGGACGACTCAGGAGTAAGGCCAAGAGATGATTGGCCCTTCCCATAAGGCTTAAAAGACCAGCAACGGTGTTTGGGCTCATTGCTGGAAAACAACGTTGATAGCTTTGTCTTTCTGTATTTATTTCTTATCAGCGTCTTCTGCTTTTGAATTTTTGCTAAGAAAAGCCTTTGGCAGTTTGCCTAATTAAAACCAATGTTGGTAATAAGACTGAAGAATTGTGTTAGGAAGAATTTTGCTTTGATTTAGTTTGGACTACACTGAAAATGAGTTAATTCTGTTCTAATAAAGTTTGTTTGTTTGTTTTTAAATTGACCAAGTTTACTACTACCTACTTGGGCCTATACTCTGGAAACACTGAGAATATATATCTGCTGAACAAAACTCTGCATTGGCGACAGGAAGGGCATCCGGCCATTCAAACACTCTGCTAGCTCCATTCAGTTGCCCAGACTCCACCCCACAAGGGATTATGGGGGTCGTTAAAAGAAGATGATGAGTAGGATGGGTCTAGGGTCACAAAGAAGGCTGATTCATGAACTAATTAAATTCCAACCATATGCAGAGAGGAATGGTTTTGTATGAACATATGTCACCAGGAGTCCTAACCAGACAATTATTTCATTCTGTTAATTGTATTTAATTATTATTTTTATTTACTGATTTGTATCTAACCTTTACTGTTTTTACAAGTAGCTCAAGGCGGCAAACATATCCAACACACCTTCCTTCTCCTATTTTCCCCACAACAACCCTGTGAGGTGAGGTGAGCTGAGAGACAGAGAGGGAGGGAGGGAGTGGCCCAAAGTCACCCAGCTGGCTTTCATGGCTAAGGCAGGGCTAGAACTCCCAAACTCCTGGTCATTGGCCCAAAGGCACCCAGCTGGCTTTCATGGCTAAGGCAGGACTAGAACTCCCAAACTCCTGGTCATTGGCCCAAAGTCACCCAGCTGGCTTTCATGGCTAAGGCAGGACTTGAGCTCATAGTCTCCCGTTTTCTAGCTTGATGCCTTAACCTCTAGACCAAACTGGCTCTCTAACGGTCCTTTGTTCTTTCTTGCCCACAAAGAAAGAAGTTCAGTTTCAGTTTATTACAGCCATAGGCCAGAACAAATAAAAAAACACTCAGTAAATATACAATTAAAAATTCAAGAATAAAACAATATATAACAGATAAAATCTACGATAAAATCCAGTTATCTGTTATGTAACTTAAAATTAAAATACTACTGACATCAATCGTGTATAATACCTTTCCTATAATTAAAATACATGGTTTCAACCAATAGGATCACTTCCTAATTTACACGCGTGGAGAGCCGTCAAGTATGTGAGTAAATTTTATTTTTCCCATAACTGTTATATATATCTCCAAAAAGTTGGCATCAGTTGCCATCTATAATTCAGTAACCATTTTTGTTTCTTGTGGACATTGCAGGGACACAATATTTTGCCACTGCACGTGTGGTAGCCGAATTTGAGTCTTGGAGGAGGAAGTCTACATAAAAGTCGTCTGTCCTCCCTTTGGGCTAAAACCGCAAAGAAAGAAAAGAGCCTTAATTGGCTCAAAATTTGTGTAACCTCAGTATTTTGATCAATGGCATGGGACTAAAAAGGCTTCTTGCAGAAAATCCTATAGTTCGCTTATATAGAGCTGGCCTCTTATGTGGTGGAAGAGGAGGGGAGGGCGGTGGTGGTATTCAGCCAGTTCTATACGGTTCGGGCGAACAGGTAGTGGAGGCTGCAGGAAGCTCCGCCCACCCACCCGGATGTCATCACGTCCCGATTTTGACGCTCTTCACATGCGCAGAAGGATCTGCAGATGTGCGGTGGTGGCGGGTGCAAGCGAAGCGAGCCCGTGAGTGCGCTCACATTTGTGAATCGGTAGGGACGGTAAGTGTCAGTTTTGGAAGGCAATTTTCTTTTTTGCTTCTTAACTGACACATATAAGTGAATACCACCCCTGGGCGGAGGGAGGGGGTTGAAAAGGGGCCCCGGGTTGGCAGGGAAGCCGGAGGCTTCTGGAGCTTCCCAAAGGCCCCACTTTTTGGCTGTGCAAAATTTCTGGCAAGAGTATGGAAGAACATCAAGGAGACTTTTCCTGGCACAAAATACGGTTTTAAAATTAGGCAAACGTTACAGTCCCCTCCAGCATCTCCGCAGCCGAACGACGGCAGCGGCTCTCGCAATAATTAAGTGCAAATCCCATCAGTCTACATCAATTTCCTGCATAAATTTAGCCTCTGCCAGCAGGAAAAGCCTTCTGTAACCATTTCAGTTATTAATTTGCGGCTTTCCCTAGTAATCTTAGTTTCCTATGAGGAGACCTCTCTGCTTTCGCGAGGGCTGCCCTACTTAATCTTTTTCTTCTTCTTCTTCTTCTTTTTTTTTGGTATATGTTTTATTTGAAGTTTTCCTTTAGCAACCAAACATACTTTGTGGACCGTGTAATGACTGGGTCTATACCAGGGGTCTGCAACCTTAAACATTCAAAAAGAGCCATTTGGACCCGTTTCCCACAGAAAAGAAAACACCGGGAGCCACAAAACTCTTCCCGTGCCTGACTATTTCTTGAGCGGCCACAAAACTAGCATATGTAGTTGAATTAAACATTCTGTTTTCTTCTGAAACTTTTATTTTCTTGGATTTATCCATGGTTATCCTCCCGGGGGCTGAAAAGTTCAATAAATCGCATGCCAGCAGGCGCCGCACATTGGCGGTTGTGGACGCGTATTTTGAGCGACAGGGAGCCACAGCAGAGGGGTGAAAGGGCCACATGTGGCTCCAGAGCCGCAGGTTGCTGATCCCTGGTCTATACATTTTTACACAGTGCTAACAATTACATTGCTCACGCAGGGAGTTGGGCTAGATGACTTCCAAGGTCCCTTCCAACTCTTGTTATTCTAGTTTTCTCCATCCCCAAACACTCAGCTGAAATCTGAACTAGACTGACAGGTGAGGAAGCGGTACCTGGTACTCGAAGGACGGTGTCAGTCTGTAGTTGAGCATTTCCTGGTGGAAGACGGGGGTGATGCTTCCAGACATGGGTGGGACGATCCACACCCAGTCAGCTGGACAGCCTCCTCGGCAACGGTATTCATTCTCCATGTGTTTGATGAAGGACTCGGTGGCTGAGTGATGATCCACGATCGTCACTTTGTCACTCTGCAGAGAGAAGGGTGGGCGACTCTATAAATCGGGAAGCGATCACAAACTCTATTTCAACAAATGCAGCATTTTTCGGACTTCGTTCACGCAGTACGGACTAGTTCAATTCAAGATCCTCAGTCAACCGGGTCACGGTTTGTCCCAAAAGTGCTTTTTTTCAAAAGGCAACTGGACTGGAGAAGAACTGAAGATGCTTCTGGGATAAGAAGAGAAATGTCTTCAAGGAAAACAACAACAACAACAACCGCGAAGTCCAGTTGCCTTTTGAAAAGGCACGTTTGGGAGAATTCAGGGTATTGGTTATTACAATCATAGCTTGTTCTAACCCAGCTCCCCAAACATGACAAACCCTCTGAAGTGAACTCAAACATTCCTTTAGTTTGGAGCGCCGGCAGCCCCGTCAAAAAGTTTCTCTCTCACTGCAGACTAACAAGTCTGTCCAGCTGGAAGATGAATAGTTGTCTGCCACATCTATTCATCTCTGCCCCCTGCCTTTTATCCCCAGAGATAGGATGGGGCTTTGCTAGCAGTGGTGGCTCTTCTGTCCCAAGGACCTGCCCATAGATTTCCACTGTTCTCCTCTCCTCTGCCTTCTGCGCAGCCGCACGTCAGGCACTGGACCCAGCTGTTCCTTCTCTTCCTCATCAGCCACCTCCAGACCTGAGGCCTGTTGACTCTCCATCTGAGGGCTGATGGACGGCCCAAACTCCGCCTCTGTCTCTCTCTCTCTCTCTCTCTCTGCCAGCTCCATTCCCTCTTCCCCCTTGGAGCTCTCAGGTTGTTTTGATGCTGGCCCCGACTGCCACGCTTCCTCCTGCCCTTCTGATTTGGCTGCTGGAGGGGCCGACAAGCCACCACACAGCTGCAGTTTCACATCGCGCCAAGGTTGCCAGTCCCAACTATGGTCAGTAAATGAGGACTACCTTTACCGCATTCCGAAGATTGTGTATTTCTAACAAATGGCTTATTGTTTTATGAAATAATCTGCCAGTACCTGGAAACTGTACAGGACTGCGATGTTGATTTCCACTAGTGCCTGATCCTTCCAAAGGGAGGAAGTTTTCCGCATGTCTAAATTCATCTTTTTAGCCACTTCCTGCAATGCACAAACAACACGGATTCATCACAATTAGATGGGAAATGATGCTTGATCAAATGGCAGGGCTGAAGAGGGGGGCAAATTTTTAGTAAGGTGGCTAGAAAACAGGGCAGTAAGTTTTGAAAGAGACAAAAAAAAAAAAGACCTACCCATTGTGATTGTGGTTTTGGTTATTAATATTATTAAGCAATATCCTGCTCCTCAATCTGTTTATAGCTAGGTGGTTAGAAAAATCATTTTTAACAGCTTCCCTGTTTCCCCAAAAATAAGACCTCCCTGGATAATAAGCCCAATTGGACTTTTGAGCACATGCACTAAAATAAGCCCTCCCCTGAAAATATTTAAAGGCATGCGCAGCCGGTCCCCGCCATTTCCTCTGGTTAGGGTTAGGGAGACAGAGCTGGAAATCAGGTAAGACGGCAAGAGGAGCCCCGTCTTGCTCCACGCGTCCCAAAATAATAAGACCTCCCCAAAGATAAGGCCAAGCGCTTATTTCGGGGTTCAAAGAAATATAAGACAGGATTTATTTTCGGGGAAACATGGCGCAACAACAACAACAAAACCATTTTTGTATCTGTGTTTGCTTACTACTTCCTTCAAAGAATCTTGGACGATGCCCAAAATTTAGATATCTAGCTTCAGAATTCCTAAATTTACATCTAAGGTGGTGGAACTAGGGGTAGTTTTGTTTATCAGTTACAGCAGATGCTGTTGCTGTTGCTTTTTGAATATCTAGAACTGTCAGAGTCATTTACTGAGATGGGAAGCTATAGAAATGAATGAATGAAAGAAAGAAAGAGAAAGAAAGAAAGAAAGAAAGAAAGAAAAGAAAAAAAAAAGACCTACCCATTGTGATTGTGGTTTTGGTTATTAATATTATTAAGCAATATCCTGCTCCTCAATCTGTTTATAGCTAGGTGGTTAGAAAAATCATTTTTAACAGCTTCCCTGTTTCCCCGAAAATAAGACCTCCCCGGATAATAAGCTTAATCGGGCTTTTGAGCGCATGCACTAAAATAAGCCCTCCCTGAAAATATTTAAACGCATGCGCAGCCAGTCCCCGCCATTTCCTCTGGTTAGGGTTAGGGAGACAGAGCTGGAAATCAGGTAAGACGGCAAGAGGAGCCCCATCTTGCTCCACGTGCCCCAAAATAATAAGACCTCCCCGAAAATAAGGCCAAGCGCTTATTTCAGAGTTCGAAAAAATATAAGACAGGGTCTTATTTTTGGGGAAACATGGTGCAACAACAACAAAACCATTTTTGTATCTGTGTTTGCTTACTACTTCCTTCAAAGAATCTTGGGCGATGCCCAAAATTTAGATATCTAACTTCAGAATTCCTAAATTTACATCTAAGGTGGTGGAACTAGGGGTAGTTTTGTTTATCAGTTACAGCAGATGCTGTTGCTGTTGCTTTTTGAATATCTAGAACTGTCAGAGTCATTTACTGAGATGGGAAGCTATAGAAATGAATGAATGAAAGAAAGAAAGAGAAAGAAAGGAAGGAAGGAAGGAAAGAAAAGAAAAAAAAAAGACCTACCCATTGTGATTGTGGTTTTGGTTATTAATATTATTAAGCAATATCCTGCTCCTCAATCTGTTTATAGCTAGGTGGTTAGAAAAATCATTTTTAACAGCTTCCCTGTTTCCCCAAAAATAAGACCTCCCTGGATAATAAGCCCAATTGGGCTTTTGAGCACATGCACTAAAATAAGCCCTCCTCTGAAAATATTTCAAGGCATGCGCAGCCGGTCCCCTCCATTTCCTCTGGTTAGGGTTAGGGAGATGGAGCTGGAAATCAGGTAAGACGGCAAGAGGAGCCCCGTCTTGCTCCACGCGTCCCAAAATAATAAGACTTCCCCAAAGATAAGGCCAAGCGCTTATTTTGGGGTTCAAAGAAATATAAGACAGGATTTATTTTCGGGGAAACATGGTGCAACAACAACAAAACCATTTTTGTATCTGTGTTTGCTTACTACTTCCTTCAAAGAATCTTGGGCGATGCCCAAAATTTAGATATCTAACTTCAGAATTCCTAAATTTACATCTAAGGTGGTGGAACTAGGGGTAGTTTTGTTTATCAGTTACAGCAGATGCTGTTGCTGTTGCTTTTTGAATATCTAGAACTGTCAGAGTCATTTACTGAGATGGGAAGCTATAGAAATGAATGAATGAAAGAAAGAAAGAGAAAGGAAGGAAGGAAGGAAAGAAAAAGAAAAAAAGAAAGAAAGAAAGAAAGAAAGAAAGAAATCAGACTTGAAAGATCCTGTAAATGTAGTCTTACAATAAAGTGGAATTAGCTCTCCTGGTTTGGTTTTGTGTCTGGTCTACCTTGATAGACTAAAATCAATATTGCATTTTTCCCCCTGCTGTCTTTTATAGCATTAGGGAAGTTTCTTTCTCTTATCCGATCCATCCCTAGGTAGCATCCCTTCCATATCCCAAGGCCTTTCTCACATATCATTAGAGGCAATCACTAGTCCCGTGATGGCGAACCTATGGCACGCGTGCCACAGGTGGCACGTGGACCCATACCTGTGGGCACACAAGCCGTTGCCTTAGATCAGCTCCAGCGTGCATGCATGTTCGGCCAGCTGATTTTTGGCTGGCCCCACCCACGCCTCCCCTCCCCTCCCAGGAGTCCCCATGCGGTCCGTTTTGAGTGCCAGGTAAGTACAGATCTTGCGTGGAAGTTCTGGGAGGGTGTTTTTGGCCTCCGGAGAGCCTCTGCGTGTGGGAGGCTGTTTGGCCCTCCCCAGGCTCCCGGAAAGACTCTGGAGCCTGGGGAGAGCGAAAAACAGGCTTGCCAGAAGTCGGGAAGCGGGCTGTTTCTGGCCTCCGGAGGCTTCAGGGAGGCCTGCTAGGTATATGGGGGGGTGGGGGTGGGGGTCATGCAACCATGTGCGGGGGAGTGCGGGGGCTGGTGTTGCATGCACATGTGCAGGAGGACGGGGCACGGGGGGGGGATTGAATTTTGGGCACTCCCCCAGCTTTTGGCACGCAATGAGAAAAAGGTTACCCATCACTCCACTAGTCTTACTACTCTTGCAACCTCCTTGAAGGGTTTCAGAGATCCGGAAGTACAATTTAAGAGGGAAGGGCTACTACCTCTAGGATGTTGTAACGAGAGCTGTCACAGTAATCCCGAACTCCAATTTCGGTCCCCATGTACCAGCCGCTGAAGGGGCATGCCGAGAACTCCAGCCCTCCGATCTCCAGCAGCATGTTCGAAACAGCTGGTAAGCCATACCACTGAAGCCCAAGGTCTTTAAACCACTCGATTCTGTTAAAGGAACAAAATAAATAAATAAATAAAAGCAGGAACAACTAGGACAACGTCCCCCTAGAAAAGCTACAGAAGCTTAATCTACTTGAAGAACATCTGGTTTAATTCTGAAGAACATTGCCCAATTCTGGAGGACATTGATCGATCCATGGATCCATTGAAGAAATGTGGTGACACAGTGGTTAGAATGCAGTATTGCAAGCTAACTCACTGCCCACTGTCAACTGTTCAATCCTGACTGGCTCAAGGTTGACTCAGCCTTCTGTCCTTCCGAGGTGGGTAAAATGAGGACCCAGATTGTTGGGGGTAATAGGATGACTCTGTAAACCACTTAGAGAGGGCTGTAAAGCACTATAAAGCGGTATATAAGTCTAAGTGCTATCGCCATTGCTATCAATCAATTATCAGTCCATCACGTTTTGAGGCTCACAGCAAATTCCTTGCCTAAGGATCAATCCATAAAGTACATCATCCTAAAAGGTAAAGGTTCCCCTCGCACATATGTGCTAGTCATTCCGGACTCTAGGGGGCACTGCTCACTTCCTTTTCAAAGCCGAAGAGCCAGCGCTGTCTGAAGACATCTCCATGGTCACGTGGCCGGCATGACTCAATGCCAAAGGCGCACAAAACGCTGTTCCCTTCCCACCAAAAGTGGTCCCTATTTTTCTACTTGAATTTTTTTTATGTGCTTTCAAACTGCTAGGTTGGCAGAAGCTGGGACAAGTCACGGGAGCTCACCCCGTTACACGGCACTAGGGATTCGAACCGCTGAACTGCCGACCTTTCGATCGACAAGCTCATTGTCTTAGCCACTGAGCCACCGCGTCCCACATCATCCTAGCACATCACCCTAGCACACAACTAAACTATAATGCACAGTAAAAAGCCAGAGAGTTAAGGAACCACCATTAAGTTGGATAGAACTTACAGGGGGAAATGAGAAATGTTTTCAACACATGCCGAAAAGTAGGTTCATGGAGTCCTATCTCGAATGTCCCATGATATAATTAAGTTTGGGAACTCATCACCGCTTGACGTCAAGTTAAAGGGAGCCAAAAACACAGGGATTTGGACTTACTTGGGATGTCGAATGGGGACTTCCAACACTAACTCCGATGGGATCTCAAAAAGCTCAGGATCATTCCCATTGGCCTGGAGAAGGAGCGGTAGGATGTCGAAGCGGCCAAAGGGGGCTTTCCAGCCTTGCTGTATGCAAATCTGCACCCAAAGGGGAAAACAACAACAACAACAATGTAGGTTGGTGGATATCCACGCAACAAAACACATGTGCAAAATGTGAAGTCTACCAGCATCCGTTGGTTGATCCGCAGAATGTCCTTAAAATGGGGCACTTTTTTTTTTTTGCATCTGGGATGTTGGGGACGATGGGACCTGAACTCATGGTCTCCAGATTGCTAGCCTGGTGTCGTAAGCACTTAGACCAGGGGTCTGCAACCTTAAAACACTCAAAGAGCCGTTTGGACCTGTTTCCCACTGAAAGGAAAACACCGGGAGTCACAAAACCTGGGTGGGTGTGGCCAACTCGACGTCACTCACTTCTACCAGTCACATGACCCCCCCAAGCCACACCTACCCAGCAGGTCATTAGGGCAGAGAACCGGTTGTTAAAAAACACAAAACCCTTTTGACATCTCTTTCTCTCTCCCTCCCTCTCTCCCTCCCTCTTTCCCCACTCTCTCTGTATCTCTCTATGTCTCTCTCTCTCCCGCTCTCTCTGTATCTATGTCTCTCTCTCCCCCCCATATCTCTCTATGTCTCTCTCTACCCACTCTCTCTGTATCTCTCTATGTCTCTCTCTCCCCCTCTCTTTGTATCTTTCTATATCTCTCTCTCTCCCCCTCTCTCTGTATCTCTCTCTGTTTCTGTCTCTCTTCCCCTTTCTCGGTATCTCTTTGTCTCTGCTCCGGCTGCTTCTCCATCCCCCACCGTCACCCTTACCTTCTCAGGCCAGGTGAGGAGTGACTGGGAGGGGAGGATGAGAGGCAGGGCCAGCCAGCGGTGGGATCACCTGACAGGGAACCACAGCAGAGGATCCAAAGAGCTGCATGCGGCTCTGGAGCCGCAGGTTACTGACAGCTGCACTAGACCACACTGGCCTTTTTCATAACTAGTCCCAAGTTTTTCATAACTAGTACCAAGACTCTACGACCGATTTACAGCAGAGAGTTCAATTTTATTTATTTGCGAGGCTTGGCAGAATCTAAATCAGTAGAAAATGAAACCAACCAGGCTTTACATACCCCAAACTATATTCCATTTAATGTTTAGTGCTGAACCCTGTTGTTGTCACACTTCTGTTCAAATTTTGCACGGTTTCCCCTGAATAAGCTTCAAATACTCATCATTTATAAAGTGTTCGGTTGCTAAAAGAGGCTTTGGAATATAAGCATGAAGGATCATGTTAATTGGTGTCAAACTGCTATTAAAAAAGCAACAAACGGTGGCTGCAAAATCGAGTTTATGTTGGCGACCATCAAAACGAAAAGATTACAATTAAGCAGACTTGGATTCAGAAGTGTTTTTTTAAAAAAATACATGCAGTCAATTTTTTTAAGCCCTTCGAGATACTCCAGACAAGAAGCTCAATGATGAGTTTTAATTATTAGTTCACAACTATGAGTATATTCTTCTCCTTCTCCTCCTCCTCCTTCTCTTCCTCCTCCTCCTACCTCCCTCTCCTCTCTCTTCCTTTTCTCTTCTTCTCTCTTCCTCCTCTCCCCTCCTTTCCTCTCCTCTCCTCTCCTCTCTCTTCCTCTCCTCTTCCTTTTCTCTTCTTTTCTTCTCTCTTCCTCTCTCTTCCTCTCCTCTCTCTTCCTTTTCTCTTCTCTTCTTCTCTCTTCCTCCTCTCCTCTTCTCTTCCTCTCCTCCTTTTTTCTTTTCTTCTCCTCCTCCTCTCCTCTCCTCTCCTCTCCCCTCCTCTCCTCTCTCTCTTTTCCTCTCTTCTCTTTCACTCGTCTCCTTTCTGAAACACTTCCCAAATCTCTTTTCCTCATCTGTGATCTGAGACATCTTCGATATACCAGTGTTGAGTGTGCAGCCCCTGCTTCCTGTCTCCCAAGATCATTCTCACAAAACCATTTCAATAATTCAGTGGGTTTTTTCCCACCGCAAGTATGCTTATCCTTATAGGATTCTGTACGTCCCTCCTCCACGTCAAGCACCAACCTCAGTCAGCTCCACACTGGCTGGGTCACCCAAGATGCTACCGTCTGGTTGTTTATAACCAGCATAACGGATGAGTTGGGAGTTCCAGACTCGGAAGTCATGTTTGCCATCAGTCCTCTGCGGGAAGATGGTGATGGCAGACCTAGGAGGACAAGAGAAAAAAGGGGGTTTAACATTCCTAATGGAAGGAGAGCTACTCTGCAGACAGCCCTTAGCCAGGAGATCCACAATCATAAGGAATAGAATAGAATAAGCTGGAAGGGACCTTGGAGGTCTTCTAGTCCAACCCCTGTTTAAGCAGGAGACCCTATACCATTTTAGATAAGTGTCTGTCTAGAGTAGACTCTTCTTAAAAACCTCCAGTGATGGCACATCCACAATTTCCGGTGGCAAGCTGTTCCACTGGTTAATTGTCCTCACAATAAAGAAATTTCTCCTTAATTTCAGGTTGCTTCTCTGTTTGATTAGTTTCCAACCATTATTATTTGTCCTGCCCTCTGGTGTTTTTTAGAATAATTTGAATAGAATAGAATAGAATAACAGAGTTGGAAGGGACCTTGGAGGTCTTCTAGTCCAACCCCCTGCCTAGTCAGGAAACCCTACACCATCTCAGACAAATGGTTGTCCAGTCTCTTCTTTAAAACTTCCAGTGTTGGAGCATTCACAACTTCTGGAGGCAAGTTGTTCCACTGATTAATTATTCTGACTGTCAGGAAATTCCTCCTTAGTTCTAAGTAGCTTCTCTCCTTGATGAGTTTCCACCCATTGCTTCTTGTCCTGCCTTCAGATGCTTTGGAGAATAGCTTGACTCCCTCTTCTTTGTGGCAGCCCCTGAGATACTGGAATACTGCTATCATGTCACTCCTAATTATTTTCTTTTCTTTAAATAGCCAAATCCAAATCCTGCAGCCCTTCTTCATAGGTTTTAATATCCAGGCGTTTGATCATCTTAGTCCCTCTTCTCTGCACTTTCTCCAAAGTCTTTTTTTCATAGTAGGGTGACCAAAATTGGTTGCAGTATTCCAGGCGTTGGTCTTACTAGAGTTTTATAAAGTGGTACTAGCACTTCACGTGATCTTGAGGTCTGTTTTGTGTAATATCCTCTGTGGCCTGACCTGGCTGAGAACATCAAGGATGCCAGCCAAAAACTGTCGGTTGGGCACTGTTGCAACACTACATTATCAGGACCATGGGGAGTTCAGTCTAGGATTGATCCTAAATCCTACACAGACTTCAGAGGATCATTAGAACTGCAGAAAAAATAATTGCTACCAACCTGCCTTCCATTGAGGACCTGTATACTGCACGAATCAAGAAGAGGGCCGTGAAAATATTTACAGATCCCTCGCATCCTGGACATAAACTGTTTCAACTCCTACCCTCAAAACGACGCTATAGAGCACTGCACACCAGAACAACTAGACACAAGAACAGTTTTTTCCCGAAGGCCATCACTCTGCTAAACAAATAATTCCCTCAACACTGTCAGACTATTTACTGAATCTGCACTACTCTTAATCGTCTCATAGTTCCCATCACCAATCTCTTTCCACTTATGACTGTATGACTGTAACTTGTTGCTGGCAATCCTTATGATTTATATTGATATATTGACCATCAATTGTGTTGTAAATGTTGTACCTTGATGAACGTATCTTTTCTTTTATGTACACTGAGAGCATATGCACCAAGACAAATTCCTTGTGTGTTCAATCACACTTGGGCAATAAAAAATTCATAAGCCACGCAACTCACGTTTCTCTCTTCTCCGTTCCTCCCTGCGCTGCCTAGGATGAGGAGGGGGTGAGCCTTGGTCTTCATCTGAACCCCCTCTCCCTTGTTCTACCTCTCCCCTACTCTACCCAGCCTGACTATTCCCTTCCCCTGTTTCCTCCACAGACAATGGAGCTAGTCTCCCGCTCTCTGTCAGCTGTTCGTCTTCCATCTCAGATTCAGACTCCGATGGGGGCATGACACGTGGTCGGTCATTTATGTGCAACTAGATATGGGATACACCCCGCCACAAAACTCAACTGGGCTAAACATTTGCTACCTCTGAGTATCCTGGCAGTGCCGTAGAGCAGGTATCGAGAGATTATTTAGCTTTCTCTGCGATGGAGGATGTCAAGGTTTCAAGACCAGGCGTGTCCAACCTTGGTTAAGTTTAAGACCTCCTAGAATTGAAGCACGGCTGGCTGAGGAATTTTAGGAGTTGGAAGTCCACAGGTCTTAAAGTTGCCAGAGTTGGACACCTCTGTTTTAGACGGTCTTGTTTGGTTCCGCAAAATAATTGGAGCTGGAATGATTTGGTTTGCTTGAAGGCGGAGTTCTTTCATTTTTGTTTTTTTCTTTGCAAATAGTGTTAAGCTCATTTTAGCTCTTTAGCATACTATTCCCCCTCCCCACTCTTCATCTTGAAATAAAAGGAAGGCCGGCTTTTAATTTACAGCAATTATAGCAATTCAGCAACTCTGCTGGAGATGTTTTGGGAGAAGGCGGTAAAGAACGGGATATATAAGCCGCGGGTAGCCATGAGTCTGTAGGTTACCACCTCTTGTTCTATAAGCACCTGCATCTCCTCTGGAATCCTTTGTATACTGTCAATTCGAGTGGAAAATCCATTCCAGAATGGTTGGATTTTCATTTCATTTCTTATTTTATTTGATTGCACCCTGCCTTTATTATTTTTGCAAGTAACTTAAGGTGGCAAACATGTCTACCCTGCTTTCTTCCTCTTGTTTTCCAACCCTTTGAGGCTGAGAGAGAGGGAGAGAGAGAGAGAGAGAGAGAGAGGGAATGGCTCAAAATGACCCAGCTGGTTTTCATGGCTAAGGCAGGACTAGAACTCAGAGCCACCTGGTGAGTGGCACAAAGTCACCCAGCAGGCTTTCATGGCTGAGGCGGGACTAGAACTCAGAGTCTCTTGCTGATTGGCCCAAAATGACCCAGCCGGCTTTCATGGCTAAGGTGGGACTAGAACTCAGAGTCTCTTGCTGATTGGCCCAAAACCACACAGCTGGCTTTCATGGCTAAGGCAGGACTAGAACTCAGAGTCTCTTGCTGATTGGCCCAAAACCACACAGCTGGCTTTCATGGCTAAGGCAGGACTAGAACTCAGAGTCTCTTGCTGATTGGCCCAAAGTCACCCAACCAGCTTTCACGGCTAAAGCGGGACTAGAACTCACGCTCTCTTCTGCTTTCTAGCCTTGTGTCTTAACCACTAGACCAAACTGGCTATTGGAGATCCTAACTTTGGGTTGCTCTGTTTTCTGCTGAGATTCTCAACTTAGGTAAGATAAGAAAGCAGACCTTGGTCCAGCGCCATCAAGCCATTTGCTCATGAATACACACACACACAAGTACACACACACAGATACATACCTCAGGTTTCCTTTGTTGGTGGCATATTTGATATGGTTGCAAATGTAGTTGAACATCCCATGGGCTGTGGTACAGTCCCGGGCATCAAAAACCTGGAAAGAATTCAAGCAGAAGAGTTGGAATTACGATGTAAGGAACAACTTTACGATGTAAGGGCCTCTGGTGGCTCAGCAGACTAAGTCTATCTGTTATTAACACAGCTGCTTGCAATTACTGCAAGTTCAAGTCCCACCAGGCCCAAGGTTGACTCAGCCTTCCATCCTTTATAAGGTAGGTAAAATGAGGACCCAGATTGTTGGGGGCAATAAAAGTTGACTTTGTATATAATATACAAATGGATGAAGACTATTGCTTGACACAGTGCAAGCCGCCCTGAGTCTTCGGAGAAGGGCGGGATATAAATGCAAATAACAACAACAACAACAACAACAACAACAACAACAACAACAAAGGCATGAAGACAGGTTGACTCTTGAAGAAATGAAGATAGTGTTAGGCTGTCTGCTGAAATAAAGCCAGGTTATGATACACACTTGAAAGTAAATCAGGAAGACTGTAATTGTGGAGTCTGCCTGGCAAGAACAAAAAATGCTTATCTACAGGAAATATGCGTGTGCAAATCCTGTAACAATTCTGGGTAGTTAGAAAGCTGATAAAAGTAGCAAGAGTTAGACAACTTGCAGATCTCAGCTAACAATTAGGAATAGTGATGGCCTGCAGCCAATAAAATGTGTATTAGATAACTCCTGGGGCCTTCATTCGCCAAAGGCTTAGGAATAGGGACAGCTAGAGACCAATAGAACAAATTGTAGAATGATTACTACAATGTTTATTAGATGGTATTTCTTATTATCTTCTCTTTTAGTGAAAACATATAAAGCTTTCTTAATCCTTTGTTCTTGCTTCTTGGCATTTAGGCCAGGAGCCCTTTCCCTTGGAGTACTGCAATAAAAAGCAATTAGAAAACCTGGCGTCCATCATTGGCTTCGGGACCAGGCTCAGACCCGAACTGGGGACAACAATGGTGTGTAAGTGTATGCAGGGGTGGGCTTCAAAAATTTTAGCACAGGGTTCTCTGCCTGGTTGCTCCGTGGGTGTGGCCTAGTCGACCTCCTGCACCACGGGGGGGGGGGGGGGAGGAGGGGGAAGGCATAGGCATTTTGCCCTCCCCGGGCTCTGGAGGTTTTTCCTGAGCCTCTGGGAGGGCGAAAACAGCCTCCCCAGGCTCCGAAGGCCCTAATCCTAAGCCTAACCTTTCCTGAACTTCCGGTAAATCCATTTTTTGCCTTCCTCGCCCTGCACTTACCTGCATCCAAAACGGGGGCTGCGTGGGGACTCCTGGGAGGGAAGGGGTGCGTGGGGCCAGCCAAGAGTGGGATTTGGGGAGGGGTGTCTCCAAACTGCACAGAATCTTAGCTAGAGATCCTCCCGAACCCCTGCGAACCCCCAGCGGCCCACCCCCGTGTGGTATGCATTAAATCGTACATTTTAAATCTGAATGGCTGTCATGTCGCGTAGCAGAAAAGATTTAATTTCTGCAGACATGGAAGGCAGGGTTAGACAGAAAGATTTTAATAAGATCCTGAAGGGCCAATTAGAAAAACCGTGTAAAAGAAGGAAAGCCTTTGACAGGCCTTCCCTCTTACATCTGGAGCTGGCTCAGCGAGTAAACCCCGATAAACTCTTAAGCAGGCTTAAGACAGGGTTCAGTTATCCAGGTAGGGGGAGAGGCACTGTTTTTGCATGCAAATCTCTCAAAAGCACTTTATTGGGGATTAAATATTTGCACAAGGATGTTTGCCACTTCGACATGCCTCCAGTTCAGGGAGATTTTTGTTCTTCCTTTCGGTTTAATGAAAAGAAACATATGGGGCGGGCGTAAATGTAAAATCCTGAACTTAAAACATTTGGACAGCTTGTTTTAAATCGGAATCTTCAGGGAGGGCTTCCCTGGAGCACTTCGGCTTCTCTGCAGACTTCTTAACAGCATGCAAGTTTGCCAAGGACACTCATACCTGTTGAGGGGCCTCTGTGGCTCAGACTGCTAAGACAGTCTGTTATTAACAGCAGCTGCTTGCAATTACTGCAGGTTCAAGTCCCACCAGGCCCAAAGTTGACTCAGCCTTCCATCCTTTATAAGGTAGGTAAAATGAGGACCCAGATTGTTGGGGGCAATAAAAAGTTGACTTTGTATATAAATATACAAATAGGATGAAGACTATTGCTTAACATAGTGTAAGCCGCCCTGAGTCTTCAGAGAAGGGCGGGATATAAATGCAAATAAATAAATAAATAAATAAATAAATAAATAAATAAATAAACAAACAAACAAACAAACAAACAAATAAATAAATAAGAATAAGTGGTACTTGTGGTCGAGGTGTCCAAAGGGGAGAAAAAAAAAGAAGATTGGACAAAGACAATGGTGGTATTCAAGTAATTTAACAACTGGTTTTCTGCCCTAATGATTTCTTCCAACAACCAGTTTGCCAAACTGCTCAGAAAGTTAACAACCAGTTCTCCCGAAGTGGTAAGAACTGGCTGAATCCCACCACTGGTCAAAAGTACATACATGGTTAGGAAAAAAAAAAAAAAAGATAAAGCCACATATAGATTTAAAACCAGAATTGTTTTTGTTAGGTATTTTACCAGAAAAGTACAATAAAGGGAATACATATTTAATTTCACATGTGTGAAGAGCAGCGGGAATTTCTTTTGCACAACAGGGGAAAAATGAAGAGATCCCGACAGATGAAAATATAATAAAAAAAAAAATTAGAATGCACAGAAATGGACAGATCAACACTAAAAATAAAGGAGAAGGAAGAAACAGAGTATTTTTTAAAATGGGATTTGTTTTATCAATGGTTAATGAATAGAAACAGAAGCTAGAAACTCAAAAGTTTAAGAGCATGATTAACTATACAGTGAAGGTATATTAATATGGATAAGCAAATACTATTATTATCTCTTTTATTCATTAAACATGAAACTCAGTCAACTGAACATTTAGAAATGTGTCACAAATATGATTGACCGGTACCATTGGTTGATACGGGTTGCTGCCAGCATCCTAGGTATCAACCAAGTATCTTCTTAAAATATACGATGTTCCAAGTAGCGCATTTTTTTGCAGTTCCAATGGTTTTATTGCAGGAAGCTGCAATTTCTTGATGTGTTTTGTAAAATTCTTGGACATGGTACCCGGAGGAAGGTATCTTTTCTTTTATGTACACTGAGAGCATATGCACCGAAGACAAATTCCTTGTGTGTCCAATCACACTTGGCCAATAAAAATTCTATTCTATTCTATTCTATTCTATTCTATTCTATTCTATTCTATTCTATTCTATTCTATTCTATTCTATTCTATTCTATACAAATGCCCCGATGACAGTGGGTATCACTGTTACATGTTTTAACCATAGCCGTGCAGTTTCGATGGCCAGATCGTGATATTTATTATTATTATTATTTATTATTATTATTTATTATTATTATTATCTCTTTTATTCATTAAACATGAAATTCAGTCAACTGAACATTTAAAAATGTGTCATAAATTATTTATTTATAAATAATTTATTTATAAATTTATTATTATTATTATTATTATTATTATTATTATTATTATTATTATTATTATTATTATTATTATTATTATTATCTCTTTTATTCATTAAACATGAAACTCAGTCAACTGAACATTTTAAAATGTATCACAAATACCATTGACTGGTGCTAGTGGTTTATTATTATTATTGTTGTTATTGTTATTGTTGTTGTGATTAATATCAAATGGCCTATGAATATTATTGTTATTATTACTATTATTATTTTACAAAACTAACTGTACCCAGACAACACACTGTTCATGTAGATATTGAGTTTTTATGTTTACTAAAGAAAAATGTATAAATAATATATATATATATATAAAGAATAATCTCTACTTGCCCAACGTATATAAGCATGTAGGTAGGTGGCCTTCTGGCCACGCCCAAGGCTATCAGCTCCTCACCTGCAGCTTGGACCACTGGATCCTCCCCACACAACGCGCGGCATTGCGCCATGCGTGCTTGGCTCCATAGATCAACTCCGTATCGCGCAACTGGTAAGTGTCCGTAGTTTCTATCTCTTTGGTGACTTCCACCAGCCTTTCCATGTGAGCTTTTGAGCCAGACCTGCAGCGGAAGAGAAGGAAGAAACAGAGTATTTTTTAAAATGGGATTTGTTTTATCAATGGTTAATGAATAGAAACAGAAGCTAGAAACTCAAAAGTTTAAGAGCATGATTAACTACACAATGAAGGTATATTAATATGGATAAGCAAATATTATTATTATCTCTTTTATTCATTAAACATGAAACTCAGTCAACTGAACATTTAGAAATGTGTCACAAATATGATTGACTGGTGCCATTGGTTGATACGGGTTGCTGCCAGCATCCTAGGTATCAACCAAGTATCTTCTTAAAATATACGATGTTCCAAGTAGCGCAGTTTTTTGCAGTTCCAATGGTTTTATTGCAGGAAGCTGCAATTTCTTGATGTGTTTTGTAAAATTCTTGGACATGGTACCCTGAGGAAGGTATCTTTTCTTTTATGTACAGTGAGAGCGTATGCACCAAGACAAATTCCTTGTGTGTCCAATCACACTTGGCCAATAAAAATTCTATTCTATTCTATTCTATTCTATTCTATTCTATTCTATTCTATTCTATTCTATTCTATTCTATTCTATTCTATTTTATACAAATGCCCCGATGACAATGGGTATCCCTGTTACATGTTTTAAACATAGCCGTGCAGTTTCGATGGCCAGATCGTGATATTTATTATTATTATTATTATTATTATTATTATTATTATTATCTCTTTTATTCATTAAGCATGAAATTCAGTCAACTGAACATTTAAAAATGTGTCATAAATTATTTATTTATAAATTATTTATTTATAAATTATTTATTTATAAATTTATAATATTATTATTATTATTATTATTATTATTATTATTATTATTATTATTATTATTATTATTATTATTATCTCTTTTATTCATTAAACATGAAACTCAGTCAACTGAACATTTTAAAATGTATCACAAATGCCATTGACTGGTGCTAATGGTTTATTATTATTGTTGTTGTTACTGTTATTGTTGTTGTGATTAATATCAAATGGCCTATGAATATTATTGTTATTATTACTATTATTATTTTACAAAACTAACTGTACCCAGACAACACACTGTTCATGTAGATATTGAGTTTTTATGTTTACTAAAGAAAAATGTATAAATAAAAAAAAAATATATAAAAAGAATAATCTCTACTTGCCCAAAGTATATAAGCATGTAGGTAGGTGGCCTTCTGGCCACGCCCAAGGCTATCAGCTCCTCACCTGCAGTTTGGACCACTGGATCCTCCCCACACAACGCGCGGCATTGCGCCATGCGTGCTTGGCTCCATAGATCAACTCCGTATCGCGCAACTGGTAAGTGTCCGTAGTTTCTATCTCTTTGGTAACTTCCACCAGCCTTTCCATGTGAGCTTTCGAGCCAGACCTGCAGCGGAAGAGAAGGAAAGAGGTCAGCCATCATTCATGCCCCCATCGTGGTGGGCACAGTTGACTTGCGCAAGGTAATCCTGCCCCAGGCAAAACCTTCGTTCTCCAAAGAGGGAATAGACATTGTGCCAAAACTGGCAATGATCATAATCACTATTAGCACAAGAAGATTCAGAATCTAGAATAATAAGAGTTGGAAGGGGTTTTGGAGGTCTTCTAGTCCAACCCCTGCCGTACGCCCAGTTTTTAAATCAACTCCAAAGCAAAACTACAGCAAAGCTAAACGATTTAGAACAAATCCAGTTGAGAATAAATCTTAATATTTTTTTTCCAGATTGTTAAAACTAGTACATGCAGTTCAAAATAACAGCAGCCCCACCGCTGAAATCGGTCACCCTGATCGTAGCAAATGGCAGAAGATGGCGCAAGATTGCTCATGGTCAAATACCTTGCAGAAATCGCGACAGTTTCTGGGGCAAAATTCCATGCCCCAGGAACTGTGGAGGCCCCCAACTAACCTCTTGATGGAGGAATAGTACTGGTCAATGAATTCTTTGGCGAGGAGGAGGAGCTGATCCTTTGTCCGGATTTCTTCAGGTTTGCGGACATGCTGAGAAGGCATCATGATGGAGCCCATGCAAACCTGTTCACTGCAAGGGGTCACCTGAAAGATAGGAAGTGGAAAAGCCACCTGGTCAGAATTCCATTCACCTGTTTTTCAAAGAACACAGTGGATGTGCAGTGGATGCTCCAGAGATGGAACAAGTTCAGAGACAGTTTATTTATTCATTAAATTTAGATGCCGCTGATCTCACTGCCATGGGTGGTGCAGTGGTCAGAGTGCGGTACTGCAGGCTACTTCTGCTGGCTGCCGGCTGCCTGCAATTTGGCAGTTCGAATCTCACCAGGCTCAAGGTTGACTCAGCCTCCCATCCTTCCGAGGTGGGTAAAATGAGGACCCAGATTTTGGGGGGCAAGAGGCTGACTCTGAAAACTGCTTAGAGAGGGCTGGAAAGCACTGTGAAGTGATATATAAGTCGAAGGGATATTGCTATTGCTATGGGCCTCTGGATGGCAGAGACACGCTCTGAATCCCGTTCTGGGGAGAGAGAAGATCTTCCCCTGTGGGGGCTCCTACTCTTTGGAATGAACTTCCCCCTGGTTTACGCCAAATACCTGACCTTCGGACCTTTCGCCGCGAATTGAAAACATATTTGTTTGTTCGCGCGGGGCTTTCTTAAATTTGTCTAGATTTTAAATTTAAATTCTATTTAAGTTTTAATATTGGGGTTTTTAGATTTTTATATATTTTAATTTTTCGGCCAAACTGTATAATAAGTTTAATTTACTTTTAATTGTATATTGTTTATTTTTATCTTGGCCGTACACCGCCCTGAGTCCTTCGGGAGAAGGGCGGTCTAGAAATCTAATAAAATAAATAAATAAATAAATAAAATAAATTTTCTCCTTAGTTCTAGGTTGCTTCTCTCCTTGATGAGTTTCCACCCATTGCTTCTTGTCCTGCCCTCAGGTGCTTTGGAGAATAGCTTGACTCCCTCTTCTTTGGGGCAGCCCCTGAAATATTGGAAGACTGCTATCATGTCTCCCCTGGTCCTTTTTTCCATCAAACTAGACATTCCCAATTCCAGCAACCGTTCTTCATATTTTAGCCTCCAGTCACCTAATCATCTTTGTTGCTCTTCTCTGCACTTTTCTAGAGTCTCCACATCTTTTTTACATCGTGGCAACCAAAACTGGAGGCAGTATTCCAAGTGTGGCCTTACCGAGGCCTTATAAAGTGGTATAACACTTCAGGTGATCTTGATTCTATCCCTCTGTTGATACAGAATAGAACTTTAGGCTTTTTTGGCAGCTGCTACACACGGCGGGCTCGTATTTAAGTGAAATATTTTAGTGAGCCTCTTGGTTTCTTCTAACTCTGGCCACTTTCAAAACACTCATTAACATGGGGAGAGAAGATTCTTAATGTCTAGAGATGTTTCTTTTTCTATGCGGTGTTTTAGGTCAGGCAAATTTGCTTTACTAATGGCTTACCAGGAAAGGCTCAGAACACCGAAGGAACATGGTGTAATATTTCAGTTCATTTCCAGGCTTTTATCGACAATTCTTTAGTCCCTTTTAATGTAAGAGCAATTCGTTGGTTGAAAAATAAATACAAGCAGAACTAGAAGCCATATTCGTCAAATTAATCGTAATAAGCACCGGTGAGAAATCCACCCGAAGCATCAAGAATAATGAACCACTTTATCTCCAGCTTTTCAGACAAGATTCAACTCCTTATTTATGGAGCTTAAGTCCTTGTTCCTTCCCCTTCCTCATTACCGGAAAGTTATTCTAACCCAGGGGTCTGCAAACTTGGTTAACTTTAGATCGTCTGGGCTTTATCTGCCAGAATTCACCACCCAGCATGGGGAATTCTGGGAGTTGAAGTCTGCAAGTTTTAAAATTGCTAAATTAGGAGACCTTTGTCCTACCCAAATGTGTTCTGCAGAGGGGAGATAATATTTTAACAAATATTCATGCCAGACTTATACAATTAACCAGGTAGACCCTACTGGTCGCTTATTTTAAAGAGCCATCCTTAATTTGCAAGTCAGCCAGGATTGGGCTTCAAAAACTTTAGCAAGGGGTTCTCTGCCCTGTTGCTGGGTGGGCGTGGCCATGGTGGTCGTGGCCTAGTCGGCCTCCTGCACCGCGGGTGGGGGCGTTTTTGCCCTCCCCAAGCTCTGGAAGGTTTGCTCAAGCCTCCGGGAGGGCGAAAACAGCCTTTCCAGGCTCTGGAGAGAAATGGGCCCATTTCCAGCCTTCCCGAACTTCCGGTAGGCCCGTTTTTCACCCTCCCCGAGCCTTTGTGTGCGCCCTGCACTTACCTGAATCCAAACAGGTTGTATGGGGACTCCTGGGAGGGGAGGGGTAGGGTGGGTGGGGCCAGCCAGGAGTGGGATTTGGGAGGGTTCTCCGAACTGAACAGAATCTTAGCTAGAGGTTCTCCCGAACCCCTGCCGTATGCCCAGTTTTTAAATCAACTCCAAAGCAAAACTGCAGCAAAGCTAAACGATTTAGAACAAATCCAGTTGAGAATAAATCTTAATATTTTTTTTCCAGATTGTTAAAACTAGGACATGCAGTTCAAAATAACAGCAGCCCCACCGCTGAAATCGGTCACCCTGATCGTAGCAAATGGCAGAAGATGGCGCAAGATTGCTCATGGTCAAATACCTTGCAGAAATCGCGACAGTTTCTGGGGCAAAATTCCGTGCCCCAGGAACTGTGGAGGCCCCCAACTTACCTCTTGATGGAGGAGTAGTACTGGTCAATGAATTCTTTGGCGAGGAGGAGGAGCTGATCCTTTGTCCGGATTTCTTCAGGTTTGCGGACATGCTGAGAAGGCATCATGATGGAGCCCATGCAAACCTGTTCACTGCAAGGGGTCACCTGAAAGATAGGAAGTGGAAAAGCCACCTGGTCAGAATTCCATTCACCTGTTTTTCAAAGAACACAGTGGATGTGCAGTGGATGCTCCAGAGATGGAACAAGTTCAGAGACAGTTTATTTATTCATTAAATTTAGATGCCGCTGATCTCACTGCCATGGGTGGTGCAGTGGTCAGAGTGCGGTACTGCAGGCTACTTCTACTGGCTGCCGGCTGCCTGCAATTTGGCAGTTCGAATCTCACCAGGCTCAAGGTTGACTCAGCCTCCCATCCTTCCGAGGTGGGTAAAATGAGGACCCAGATTTTGGGGGGCAAGAGGCTGACTCTGAAAACTGCTTAGAGAGGGCTGGAAAGCACTGTGAAGTGATATATAAGTCGAAGGGATATTGCTATAGCTATGGGCCTCTGGGTGGCAGAGACACGCTCTGAATCCCATTCTGGGGAGAGAGAAGTTCTGTTGTGTCCCCCTCCCCCTCCGATGACTGGGTCTAAGAAGTCCGTATCAAATGTGGCAACGAAGCCTCTGCAGCTTTGCCAAATTCCTTCCAGGTTTCTCAGGGCAGGCAGGAGTCCAAGTTGTGACTTCAGCAAACTAGATGAGACTTTGCTTGACTCAAGGTTGGAATGCCAAAAGCAGGTCCTTTATATAGGCTGTGGGGTGTGGCTCCATGACTCAGCATTTATCCAGGCCTGCCCCACCCTTCCTTCTGCTGGCGTCGCCTCTCAGATCTCCGGAAGCGAGGATCCTCCCACTCTGAATTGTCTTCAGCTGTCTCTACTGTCAGCATCTGGGAAAGGGAGGGGTCACAGGGAGCAGGTCTGGGTAATTGCACCACTTGGCTGACTTCCTGCTCTGACGGCTGCGTCGAAGGAACACACACTGTATGAGTGAGCTGTATTGGGTTTCTCTTTTCACTCCTTGACTCCTCTCCGGGCATGGGGCCAGGGCCGGGGGCTGGAGGCATGACAGGCCATTCATCTTCATTATCAGACTCGGAATCTGATAACAGGCCCGGGAGGAGACAAGAGGGGCTGGCTGAGGAGGACAAGGCACAACAAGTTCCCTGAGGATGGGCTCCAGCACGAGTCCAAAATAGCCATAGCAATATCCTTTAGACTTATATACCACTTTACAGTGCTTGACAGCCCTCTCTAAGCGGTTTACAGAGTCAACCTATTGCCCCCAATAATCTGGGTCCTCATTTTACCGACCTCCGAAGGATGGAAGGCTGAGTCGACCTTAAGCTTCTGGATTTTGTGCTTGAGATGACAATGATAATGATGAAGTTGATGATGATGATGGTGAAGATGAGATGCTTCTAAGAAGGAACTAGCAAAGATGGCTAAATGAACCGTTTTACTCAAAATAAAGAACACATCCAACTTTGTTTCTCCTTAGAAACCGCCTCTGGACTTTGGCTTGAGATGGGGGGCGAAAATGCAACGTTGACTTTGGGTTTTGCTGATTATGTAGGTTTGTTGTTTGAAATAGCTAGTATTTAGTAGCTATTATATATATTTATTTATATTTACCTATTTATTCCGTCTAGCTGGACTGGCTTGATTTAAAAATTTTTAATTTGTTTTTATGGGTTTTTAAACTTTTGTAATTTTTATAGGGTGTTATTGTATTTTAAATTATTGGCCAATTGAATAAGTTTTTTAAGGGGTTGTTCTTAATATTATATGTACTGTTCTTTTTGTATTTTATTCTGGCTGTGCACCGCCCTGAGTCCTTTGGGAGAAGGGCGGTATACAAATTAAAATATTATTATTATTATTATTATTATTATTATTACTACTACTACTACTATTACTATTATTATTATTGTTGTTGTTGTTGTTGTTGTTGTTATTATTATATATAGTATAGTATATGTGGTGCAACCAAAACAATCTGGAACTGAACACACTCAAAACCGTAGAAATGGTGGTAGACTTTAGGAGAAACCCTTCCATACTTCCAACTCTCACAATACTAGACAACACAGTATCAACAGTAGAAACCTTCAAATTTCTAGGTTCTATCATATCGCAAGATCTAAAATGGACAGCTAACATCAAAAACATCATCAAAAAGGGACAACAAAGAATGTTCTTTCTGCACCAACTCAGAAAGTTCAAATTGCCCAAGGAGCTGCTGATTCAGTTCTACAGAGGAATTATTGAGTCTGTCATTTGCACCTCTATAACTGTCTGGTTCGGTTCTGCAACCCAACAAGAAAGACACAGACTTCAGAGGATAATTGCAGAAAGAATAATTGCTACCAACCTGCCTTCCATTGAGGACCTGTATACTGCACGAATCAAGAAGAGGGCCGTGAAAATATTTACAGATCCCTCACATCCAGGATATAAAGTGTTTCAACTCCTACCCTCAAAATGACGCTATAGAGCACTGCACACCAGAACAACAAGACACAAGAACAGTTTTTCCCCGAAGGCCATCACTCTGCTAACCAAATAATTCCCTCAACACTGTCAAACTATTTACTAAATCTGCACTACTATTAATCTTCTCATTGTTCCCATCACCAATCTCTTTCCACTTATGACTGTATGACTGTAACTCTGTTGCTGGCAATCCTTATGATTTATATTGATATATTGACCATCATTTGTGTTGTAAATGTTGTACCTTGATGAACGTATCTTTTCTTTTATGTACACTGAGAGCATATGCACCAAGACAAATTCCTTGTGTGTCCAATCACACTTGGCCAATAAAAAATTCTATTCTATTCTATATTAAGTGCGTAAAAGCAAAAATTTGAGGCTGCAACATCATTATGTTATCCTACTGCGCTAAAAAGACTCAATAAAGATTTTTTTCCCCTTCTTATCCCTACACCTCTTTCTTTCCCCTTTCCCCCTTTCCCACTACTTTTTCATTTGGATTTTATCCTTTGATCCGTTTAATTAAAAAAAAAAATTAATCGGAGAAGCTTCTCAGAGGCAAAATCTTCCGACTCTTAGAGTTTAACACATTTCTTTGGCTGCTTACGACATGCAAACCACCTGTCTTTGCAAGAACCGCACGCCTGAAAACAGCAGCTTGTCTCTCTCGCACGAATATTATGAAAGAGGGAGGGGGAAAAAAAATAAACAAATCAGAATTTCTATTCCGCTCCTTCCCCTATTTGATTTTTTTTTTTCCTTTTAAAAAATCGGATGGGGAAATCAAAGCTCATTTTGTAACTTCGGTGGCTTTCTTTTCTTGCACCTTTTCCTCGTCCCAGCCACTCTTTTCTTGAAAAGCAAGACGTGTGATTCTAAAAAGCATTCCGTGCTATACATTTCTATGAAAGCGGTGTGAGATTGGGTGGCTTTGTATCTTTCTTACTTAATGATCCGCTCCGGGTGGAATTTGCCGGCTTTGCAGCTGCTGCGCCCTAGACGGATGTTTTTAAATGACGCTCTCCTCTGCGACCTCCTTATTTGCATCTTTAAAAACCTTAGCTACAAAAAAAATAATAATGCCTTGACGATCGCATCTACCCTAAGTCTACATTCTCTCATTTATTCATGTTTCTTTCTTGCTCCCGGTTTTGTTACTGGTGTTTTGCTAATCTATCGCACACGTGCGCTCGGGCGCATTGAAGGAGCATTTGTCTGCGAACAGCCGCATATCACCAAGCATCAAGTTTCTTTGTGGGCTGACATTCTTTCACACGGCACCATCAGAAAGAACCTTGATATGAATGACAGAGTACAGGCGGGTCGCATAGAATTGCCACTCTGCAGAGGTTTATCTACGCACAGGAGGCGAAATACGACAATGGGAGGTAGGGAGCGGGGAGATGGAAGACTAGCTGAAGAACTGAACCGGTGCAAATTAGTCACTCGGCAATTTCAGAATGAAAGATTCAGACATTTGATGAAGGAGGCTTGAATGCAGGAAATGAAACACACATAGAGGGAACTATCAAAGAAGTCAAAGAAGGCATGGAAGAAGTCAAAGAAAGAATGGAAGAAGTCAAAGAAGGCATGGAAGAAGTCAAGGAATGGAAGAAGTCAAAGAAGGAATGGAAGAAGTCAAAGAAAGGAAGAAGTCAAAGAAAGAATGGAAGACGTCAAAAAAGGAATGGAAGAAGTCAAAGAAGGAATGGAAGAAGTCAAAGAAGGAATGGAAGACATCAAAGAAGGAATGGAAGAAGTCAAAGAAGGAATGGAAGAAGTCAAGGAATGGAAGAAGTCAAAGAAGGAATGGAAGACATCAAAGAAGGAATGGAAGAAGTCAAAGAAGGAATGGAAGAAGTCAAGGAATGGAAGAAGTCAAAGAAGGAATGGAAGACATCAAAAAAGGAATTGAAGAAGTCAAAGAAGAAATGGAAGAAGTCAAAGAAGGAATGGAAGATGTCAAAGAAGGAATGGAAGATGTCAAAGAAGGAATGGAAGAAGTCAAAGAAGGAATGGAAGAAGTCAAGGAATGGAAGAAGTCAAAGAAGGAATGGAAGATGTCAAAGAAGGAATGGAAGAAGTCAAAGAAGGAATGGAAGAAGTCAAGGAACGGAAGACTTCAAAGAAGGCATGGAAGAAGTCAAGGAATGGAAGAAGTCAAAGAAGGAATGGAAGAAGTCAAAGAAAGGAAGAAGTCAAAGAAAGAATGGAAGACGTCAAAAAAGGAATGGAAGATTTCAAAGAAGGAATGGAAGAAGTCAAGGAATGGAAGAAGTCAAAGAAGGAATGGAAGAAGTCAAAGAAGGAATGGAAGACATCAAAGAAGGAATGGAAGATGTCAAAGAAGGAATGGAAGAAGTCAAAGAAGGAATGGAAGACATCAAAAAAGGAATGGAAGAAGTCAAGGAATGGAAGAAGTCAAAGAAGGAATGGAAGAAGTCAAAGAAGGAATGGAAGAAGTCAAGGAATGGAAGAAGTCAAAGAAGGAATGGAAGACATCAAAAAAGGAATTGAAGAAGTCAAAGAAGAAATGGAAGAAGTCAAAGAATGGAAGAAGTCAAAGAAGGAATGGAAGATGTCAAAGAAGGAATGGAAGATGTCAAAGAAGGAATGGAAGAAGTCAAGGAATGGAAGAAGTCAAAGAAGGAATGGAAGATGTCAAAGAAGGAATGGAAGATGTCAAAGAAGGAATGGAAGATGTCAAAGAAGGAATGGAAGAAGTCAAGGAATGGAAGACTTCAAAGAAGGCATGGAAGAAGTCAAGGAATGGAAGAAGTCAAGGAATGGAAGAAGTCAAAGAAGGAATGGAAGAAGTCAAAGAAAGGAAGAAGTCAAAGAAAGAATGGAAGACGTCAAAAAAGGAATGGAAGATTTCAAAGAAGGAATGGAAGAAGTCAAGGAATGGAAGAAGTCAAAGAAGAAATAGAAGATGTCAAAGAAGGAATGGAAGACATCAAAGAAGGAATGGAAGAAGTCAAAGAAGGAATGGAAGAAGTCAAAGAAGGAATGGAAGACATCAAAAAAGGAATGGAAGAAGTCAAAGAAGGAATGGAAGAAGTCAAGGAATGGAAGAAGTCAAAGAAGGAATGGAAGACATCAAAAAAGGAATGGAAGATGTCAAAGAAGGAATGGAAGAAGTCAAAGAAGGAATGGAAGAAGTCAAGGAATGGAAGAAGTCAAAGAAGGAATGGAAGATGTCAAAGAAGGAATGGCATTTATTCCCAGTCGTTCCACTGTGCCACTTGATTGTAACCAGTGGTGGGATTCAGCCGGTTCTATCCAGTTCAGGAGAACCGACTGCAGTAGGCTCTGCCCACCTGCCCAGACGTAATGTCTGGCGTAAATAGCCACGTTTTGGAGGCCATGCGCATGTGCAGGAGGCATGCACGAGAGCAAAGTGCATGCACGGAAGGCCGAGCATGTGTGGTAGCACACGCTCACATTTGCGAACCGATAAGGAAGGTAAGTGACTCAAGGATTACCTGTAGTTCATCCTAGTGGTGGATTTCAAAAATTTTTTAATACCGGTTCTGTAGGCGTGTCTTGGTGGGCATGGCATGGTTTGGTGGGCATGGCAGGGGAAGGATACTGCAAAATCTCCATTCCCACCCCACTCCAGGGGAAGGATACTGTAAAATCTCCATTCCCTCCTCAATCCAGGGGAAGGTTACTGCAAAATCCCCATTTCCTCTTGATCAGCTGGGATTCGGGAGGCAGAGAATAGAATAGAACAGAACAGAGCAGAACAGAACAGAATAGAATAACAGAGTTGGAAGGGACCCTGGAGGTCTTCTAGTCCAACCCCCTACCTAGGCAGGAAATCCCACACCACTTCAGACAAATGGCTATCCAACATCTTCTTAAAAACTTCCAGTGTTGGAGCAGCCACAACATCTGCAGGCAAGTTGTTCCACAGATTAATTGTTCTCACTGTCAGGAAATTCCTCCTTAGTTCTAAATTGCTTCTCTCCTTGATTAGTTTCCACTCATTGCTTCTTGTCCTGCCTTCAGGTGCTTTGGAGAATAGTTTGACTCTCTCTTCTTTGTGGCAACCCCTGGGATATTGGAACACTGCTATCATGCCTCCCTAGTCCTTCTTTTCATTAAACTAGACATACCCAGTTCCTGCAACTGTTCAGAAGTAGTTGACTCTTGCTTTCTTCTGGGATATAAGAAATCTACTCTTTTTTCTAAGTAGTATTAGAAACCTCTTCCAGTTCTAACTGGGATAAAGCCTGTTTAACCTCCCAGCCCAGACGTGTTTGCATCCGAGCTGCTCAGCCATGGTCAGCCTTGGAAGACGGTCCAGGCAAGAAACATAATAGCTCTACTTTTATTGTAAGCTTGCAATAACACAATCTTGCAAGTCTGACAGTACATTTCACACACCCCCACACCCATTTTGCTTTTACAGTCCAAGAAACTTTTTAAAAGGAACTGTTTTATGGGGGAAGAAAATGTGGTAGACAATGTCGCATTTTAGAATAGAATAGAACAGAACAGAACAGAACAGAACAGAACAGAACAGAACAGAACAGAACAGAACAGAATAGAATAGAACAGAACAGAACAGAACAGAACAGAATAGAATAGAATAGAATAGAACAGAACAGAGCAGAACAGAACAGAGCAGAACAGAACAGAGCAGAACAGAACAGAGCAGAACAGAACAGAATAGAATAGAATAGAATAGAATAGAACAGAACAGAGCAGAACAGAACAGAGCAGAACAGAACAGAATAGAATAGAACAGAACAGAGCAGAACAGAACAGAATAGAATAGAACAGAACAGAGCAGAACAGAACAGAGCAGAACAGAACAGAATAGAATAGAACAGAACAGAGCAGAATAGAACAGAAAAGAAAAGAAAAGAACAGAATAGAATAGAACAGAACAGAATAAAATAGAATAGAACAGAACAGAATAAAATAGAATAGAATAGAACAGAACAGAATAGAATAGAACAGAACAGAACAGAATAAAATAGAATAGAACAGAATAGTGCAGAACAGAACAGAACAGAATAAAATAGAATAGAATAACAGAGTTGGAAGGGACCCTGGAGGTCTTCTAGTCCAACCCCCTACCTAGGCAGGAAATCCTACACCACTTCAGACAAATGGCTATCCAACATCTTCTTAAAAACTTCCAGTGTTGGAGCAGCCACAACTTCTGGAGGCAAGTTGTTCCACTGATTAATTGTTCTCACTGTCAGGAAATTCCTCCTTAGTTCTAGGTTGCTTCTCTCCTTGATTAGTTTCCACTCATTGCTTCTTGTCCTGCCTTCAGGTGCTTTGGAGAATAGTTTGACTCTCTCTTCTTTGTGGCAACCCCTGGGATATTGGAACACTGCTATCATGCCTCCCTAGTCCTTCTTTTCATTAAACTAGACATACCCAGTTCCTGCAACTGTTCAGAAGTAGTTGACTCTTGCTTTCTTCTGGGATATAAGAAATCTACTCTTTTTCTAAGTAGTATTAGAAACCTCTTCCAGTTCTAACTGGGATAAAGCCTGTTTAACCTCCCAGCCCAGACGTGTTTGCACCGAGCTGCTCAGTCATGGTCAGCCTTGGAAGACGGTCCAGGCAAGAAACATAATAGCTCTACTTTTATTGTAAGCTTGCATTAACACAATCTTGCAAGTCTGACAGTACATTTCACACACACACACACACACACACACACACACACACACACACACACACACACACACACACACCCATTTTGCTTTTACAGTCCAAGAAACTTTTAAAAGAAACTGTTTTATGGGGAAGAAAACATGGTAGACAATGTCGATTTTAGAATAGAATAACAGAGTTGGAAGGGACCCTGGAGGTCTTCTAGTCCAACCCCCTACCTAGGCAGGAAATCCTACACCACTTCAGACAAATGGCTATCCAACATCTTCTTAAAAACTTCCAGTGTTGGAGCAGCCACAACTTCTGGAGGCAAGTTGTTCCACTGATTAATTGTTCTCACTGTCAGGAAATTCCTCCTTAGTTCTAAATTGCTTCTCTCCTTGATTAGTTTCCACTCATTGCTTCTTGTCCTGCCTTCAGGTGCTTTGGAGAATAGTTTGACTCTCTTCTTTGTGGCAACCCCTGGGATATTGGAAGACTGCTATCATGCCTCCCTAGTCCTTCTTTTCATTAAAAGAAAAAGAAAAAAGAAAAAAAATTATTAAAAAAAAAAGAATAGAAAGAGAATCATGATCTATGACAGAGGTCTCCAATCTTGTCAATTTTAAGACTTGTGGACTTTAAACTCCCAGAATTCCTCAGCCAGCAAAGCTGGGAGTTTGAAGTCCACAGGTCTTAAAATTGACATGGTTGGAGACCCCTGATCTATGAGACGGTTTGGTCCAGTCCAGCTATTCAGAAAGAGGCTGATATCAGGGGCAGGGTGGTAACAGCAGATAAGCAAGTCCCTTGGGCTGAGGGCATGTGTGCAAATTGGGAAGCAGGGGGTGGAACTGTTCACAGAATGAGGCCCCAACCACCATTTCATTAAAAGTCCAACTAGTTCTTCACCATTCTGGAAGGATCTTCATGGAACTTCAAAACATTCCTGCAAATTAATATGTTTGTGTGTGTGCTTGTGTGTTGGGAGTTGGGTAACTTGTGGTGAAGTTAGATTGATCTATCCATCTATCTATCTATCTATCTATCTATCTATCTATCTATCTATCTATCTATCTATCTACCTACCTACCTACCTACCTACCTACCTACCTACCTACCTACTTACCTACCTACCTACCAACCAACCCATCCATCCATCCATCCATCCAGTTATGTCATATGTCCTATCTATCTATCTATCTATCTATCTATCTATCTATCTATCTATCTATCTATCTATCTATCTATCTATCTATCCATCCATCCGTCGTCTGTCATATCTACCTATCTACCTACCTACCTATTCATCCATCCAGTTATGTCGTCTTTCCTATCTATCTATCTATCTATCTATCTATCTATCTATCTATCTATCTATCTATCTATCTATCTATCTATCTATCTATAATCTATCCACCCACCTACCCACCCATCCATCCATGTCTGTCATCTATCTGTCATCTCTCTCTCCACCCCCTCTCGTTCTCTCGCTTGCTCTTGCTCTCTAGCTAGCTATCATATTTAGAAACTGCCCCACTCTCTCACAGAGGGACCCAGCTATAATATGATGCTGGAAGGAAATTCAGAATTTCTTCTCGTGCTCTTTGCTCTCCCAAGCTAGCTGTTCTAGAGGGCTGCAGTGTCTGTTACCTTCAAGGTTACAGAGATTAAGACTTTGGAAGTGTGGGTGGAAGCGTTGCTGAAAAAGGCAGAGAGCAAAGAATTGACAAGGGGGGTGGATTGTCAATCAAAGGCAGAGTGCATGCTTCACAATTCCACATGATCCCCAATTGTTTTCCCATAAAGGTAAAATTTCCTTAATGTCAAGCTGGGGATTTCAGGAACTAATCCGTGTAATTTTCTTTGCAACTGTTCAGAAGTAGTTGACTCTTGCTTTCTTCTGGGATATAAGAAATCTACTCTTTTTTCTAAGTAGTATTAGAAACCTCTTCCAGTTCTAACTGGGATAAAGCCTGTTTAACCTCCCAGCCCAGACGTGTTTGCACCCGAGCTGCTCAGTCATGGTCAGCCTTGGAAGACGGTCCAGGCAAGAAACATAATAGCTCTACTTTTATTGTAAGCTTGCATTAACACAATCTTGCAAGTCTGACAGTACATTTCACACACCCACACACCCATTTTGCTTTTACAGTCCAAGAAACTTTTTAAAAGAAACTGTTTTATGGGGGAAGAAAACATGGTAGACAATGTCGCATTTTAGAATAGAATAGAACAGAACAGAACAGAACAGAACAGAACAGAACAGAGCAGAACAGAACAGAACAGAACAGAACAGAATAGAATAGAATAACAGAGTTGGAAGGGACCCTGGAGGTCTTCTAGTCCAACCCCCTACCTAGGCAGGAAATCCTACACCACTTCAGACAAATGGCTATCCAACATCTTCTTAAAAACTTCCAGTGTTGGAGCAGCCACAACTTCTGGAGGCAAGTTGTTCCACTGATTAATTGTTCTCACTGTCAGGAAATTCCTCCTTAGTTCTAAATTGCTTCTCTCCTTGATTAGTTTCCACTCATTGCTTCTTGTCCTGCCTTCAGGTGCTTTGGAGAATAGTTTGACTCCCTCTTCTTTGTGGCAACCCCTGGGATATTGGAAGACTGCTATCATGCCTCCCTAGTCCTTCTTTTCATTAAACTAGACATACCCAGTTCCTGCAACCGTTCTTCATATGTTTCAGCCTCCAGTTCCCTAAGGTAGGTTGGTAGGATAGAAAGAATACGCTTTTTAATAAAGGGTGACATGATTAAAAGCTAGAATAAGAGATAGAAGTAAGAGAAAGGAGGAATATTAGTGTATATATTTTTATATAATAAAATAAAAGCGGTAACAAGAGAAAACAGGGAACCACTGAATAATGGCAGATTGCAGCTTAATATAAATGTGTATTATTATTAGAAATATATAAGTTGGTTGAATGTAATAACTATGATTAGTTACTAGTTTTATTTGTATTAGAATGTATGATGCTCAGGTGTCACGCTGTTCATGCATTGATACATACATATATAAAATAAAATAAAAAACTTGGGGGGGGGGGAAAGAGACTGTACAGAAGGAACGAGATTTAGCCTGTTGTTTTTTTATTTCCTGATGTCAGGTCTACAGTATGCACAAGTTTCAAATTGCTCTCTAGTTCTAAAGCTCATTATGAAAATCTTAAGTGGTTTGTTTGTTTGTCTCCCTTTGTTTTCGAGAGCAGCAAGAGTTTTAACCTTTAAGGTCATTCATACAGTCTTAAAAGGAAGTACCGTATATACTCGAGTATAAGCCGACCCGAATATAAGCCGAGGTACCTAATTTTACCACAAAAACTGGGAAAAACTATTGACTCGAGTATAAGCCGAGGGTGGGAAATGAGGCAGCTACTGGTCAATGTAAAAAATAAAGATAGAGCCAAGTAAAATAACATGAATATTTATTTGAACGAAAAACAATAAAAGTGCAAAAGGGGGTCCCCAAAAAGAATATGGTATCAAAAATACAGTATCTTTAAAAGTAACAGCAACCAAGCTAACGAGAGCTAAAATCCCTCAAAACTCTCCTCCTCATCATCTGTTTGTCCAAACAGAGCTTCAGCTACTTCAGCGTCTGTGATGTTATCCGCATATACGTTGTCATCATCACTGAGTTCACAGTCGTCATCATCACTGCTGTCACCCTCATACAATGCGCTGTCTTCACTGCCATCCATAGCATTACTAATGCCACATTTCTTGAAGGCACGTTGCACCATGTCCTCTGGAATATCTTCCCATGCATCACGAACCCACTGTGCTATTAGTTGTATGTCTGGCTTTCTCAGATTTCCAACTTTTGTCAGTTGAGCTTGACCAGATGTCATCCATTCATGCCACATCCTTCGCACACGGTCCTTGAAAGGTTTATTTAAACTGACATCTAGGGGCTGCAATACAGATGTAAGCCCACCTGGAATAACGGCCAAAGTGACTTGAGATGACTTTGCCAATTTTTTTATGTCATCAGATATGTGGGCTCTGAACATATCCCAAACTAACAGTGATGGTTTTTTCTTTAAGGCTGCTCCTGGTCGTCCGCTCCAAATTTCTTCCAGCCATTTTTTTGTTCCATCTTCATCCATCCAGCCTTTAACATGTGCACGCACTGTAATTCGTGGCGGGAATTTTACCTTTTTAGGCAAGGTCTTTCTTTTAAAAATAATAACAGGCCTCAGCTTGGTTCCATTAGCCAAACATGACAGAACGACTGTGAAATGGTTTTTTTCATTTCCTGTGGTTCTTAGTAAAATTGTTTTGTCTCCCAAACTTGCCACAGTTCTGTTGCTTGGAAGATCAAAGGTCATAGGCGTTTCATCCATATTTCCAATATCTTGAAGGTCATAGTTATGGATCCTTCTTTGTTTTATGATGAATGAATGGAATGACATCACTTTTCATCAAGGTCTTTTGGCAGCTTCTGTGCAATCTTTGTTCTTTGCAAACATAGGCCAAACCTATTCATGAAGCGGGTACACCATCCTGCTGATGCAACAAATTTTCAGTGCCTGGTACTTTAAATTTTTCTTCTTTAGCCATTTGAAGGGCACGTGGCGAATTCCCATACGTGTTACACAGTAACCATTTTGACGACACTCCATAACCCATTCATGCAATTCAGTCTCTAGAGCCCCAAATGGACTCGTTAAACCACGTCGAGCTTTTTTTGCCTTTGGAAGCTTTTCCAAGTCAGCTTTCATTTTCCGCCACTCCCTTACTTGTTTTTCGTCAACACAAAATTCCCTACTTGCAATACTGTTATTGCTTTCTTCTGCTCTTGACACAACCTTAAGTTTGAAAGCAGCTTCGTATGACCTGCGTTTTTGTTTTGATGGTCCAGGATTAGAAGTACTGGGATCCATTCCTAACAGGAAAAAAAAATTATTATGACGTCAACTGCCATCAGGAAACCATCACCCCCAGAAAGCTGTCCAAAGAGACCCATGGACCAGCAAGCTATCTTTTCCAAAGGCGAAAAGAGGGCGAGTGAGAGGAGGGCGAGTGTGTCAAACGCCAAGAGGCGAGAGGAGGGCGAGAGTGACAAATGCCCCCTTTTTAATAAGGGAGACGATCAAGAAAAGGTCTTATTTTAAAAAGTTGCTTCCCAACACACTTCACAAAAGGTTGATGATATGGATGACACAGTCATCCATTTTCATTCCCTACCGTTCCCTTTTCTTTTCTTTTCCAGTCTGTGTTTTCTGGAAATGCTGTAACTATCACACAGCAATTTAAGGCAACCCTGCAACACATCATCACAAGAGACAAATACCGTACATTTGTTTCTATACAAATACGTTTTCAGGTCTCTTTATATAAATGTGTTTTCGGCTTAGAACGGGTTGTATTGATTTTCCTTGCTGTAACCCTTCCTGCTAATATTACAAATATATGGGAGAAGGGCGGTATACAATTATTATTATTATTATTATTATTATTATTATTATTGTTATTGTTATTGTTATTGTTATTATTATATGATGATGATGATTTTTTTGCATTGGACAGAGCGAGCTTCAGTTTACCAAACTTTGTATCTTTTAATGAAACGTGTTAGTCTGGAAGGGACTGTTTGAACTCACAAAACACTTGCAACTTTTAGTTCCGTGCTGAGGATTTTTGGAAAGCAGCCCAGCAATATTTATTTATTGCTCGGACTGCTCTTATTTTCACTCCCCCTTTTCTTTTCTTTTCCTTCCCTCCCTCCCTCCTTCTCTGCCTCCCGTGATCCTTGCGGGTCGAAGGTTCTGCCCTGCCTTACACCAGCCGCCCACCTATGCCAAGGTCTCCCTGGCTCTTTCGCTCTCTGTAAGCAGCGGCTTCTCGGCAGCGTCGCCCCCCTCCCCTCCATGGATCGGCTCCTTCCCCAGCACTGAAGGCATCCTTAGGAATACACCTCCACCTCCAGGAAAATAAAAAGAGGCAGAGAAGGTAAATCGCCCGCCCCGTTCGGAAAGGATGGGGAGAGGACTCCAATGGAAGAAGGGAGGAGAATTACCAATAACAAACAGAGGTGCCTTGTCATGTACAAGGAGATCAGAGAGGGCAACCACTGCGAAACAATAATCAGACTCAAAACGGGCTGCTTATTTGCCATTTGCTCTGGGTAGAACAGGTTTTTTTTTTAAAAAAAAATTGGTTTGGAGAAGGAAAGCTAATTTGCTGATCTGCGCGAGGGTCGGTTTCTTTTGCCTCCCTTCTTCTTCCTCCTCCTTCTTCCCACCCTAGCTTGCAATGCCCCCATCTCTCCTCCTCCTCCTCCTCCTCCTCCTGCCCCCCTCTCGGATTCAGCGTTCATTTCTTGCCTTTGCGGAGCGGAGGTGTTGGGGGGGGGGAGGGTTTGGGAATAGATTTGGCAGAGGAGATTACCGTAATTTTGCTCGCTGTTTACAAGCAAGTCTTGGGTGATCTGGGTTACAATGTTCACTGGGGGAGTGAAACGCAAAGTATAGTTAGCCTGAAAAAAAACTGAACCATGTGACTGGCAGGAGAGAAGGACGGCGCCGGGAGGGGCGGGGGGGGGGGGAGAAATTGTTTGTTCTTGCCCTATTTCTCCGCTTTCCAAGAGGCTTTTCTTTTTCACCTCTTTCTCCCCACCTCCCCAATTTCCATAGGGGGAAAAAAACCCTGGGGAAAACTTGGCAAAAAATAAAATAAAATAAAAAGTACTGAGTGCAAATGTTTTTTTTTTATACTGTAGTTGGAGTTTTCCACGTTTCTTTCACATTCAAGGCAGCATTCTCCCCCCATCCCTCGCTGCTTTTCCAAAACATGCTTTGAAACCTTTGCATTTTATTGGGAGGACGAGTAAGAGGAGGGCGAGAGTGACAAACGCCCCCTCCGCCCCCACCGCGGACAAGAGGAGGACGAGTGAGAGGGGGCGAAAAGAGTAGCTTTCTTCTCAGCTACTCTTGGATTTGCTGGGGGAGGGGGGATTAGCGGCAAGTGAGGACTGCGGGCCCCGCCGCCTCGGGTACCTCAGGTGTGTAGTGGGAAAGGAAGAAACGAGGGGCTTCGAGCGAAGTGGATTTAGACTGACAGTCGCTTTGGAGGCTGAAACGGCGTGGAAGCAGCACTAGGAGGGCTCGCTGAGGGCGATGTCAGAAGGGGAATCCAGATACTCCGCAAACTCCGCCTCGAGTGGCCTTTGGAACGATTCTCTTTCCCCTCCCGTTACCCCCCAAGCCCAGCGCGTATCCTCAAAATTGCACGCCTCAGTTCTTTATTTACGGTACTTTCTTCTCGCCCCTTGGCCCTTGGACGAGTGAGAGGGGGCGAAAATGTCGAACGCCCCCTCCGCCCCCCGCCCCCTCTGCCGACCACCGCCGCCGCCATCAAAAAGCGGCGGAAGAAAACGCCGGAGGCACGCCCCAGCTCGGGGCCAGAGTCCGGTGGAGCCTAGTGCAAAGTCCCAGGGCAAAAAGGGCTCCGGGGCGCGCGCCACTGGTGTTGCGCGCTCGAGGCGCCCTGGCCGGGGGGATGCCCCTGTGCGGGCTCGGCGACTAGCCCGACCGCTTGGTGCATGGCCCAGCTATGGAGGTGGTGGAGACCGAGGCTCTGCAGCGCTTCTTCGAAGGTAAAGGCGAGCGCGGAGCCCGGGCACGTTGCGCAGGTCGGGGAGGAGGGTGAAGCCAGCCCGCTTTCTTCTCAGCTACTCTTGGATTTGCTGGGGGAGGGGGGATTAGCGGCAAGTGAGGACGGCGGGCCCCGCCGCCTCGGGTACCTCAGGTGTGTAGTGGGAAAGGAAGAAACGAGGGGCTTCGAGCGAAGTGGATTTAGACTGACAGTCGCTTTGGAGGCTGAAACGGCGTGGAAGCAGCACTAGGAGGGCTCGCTGAGGGCGATGTCAGAAGGGGAATCCAGATACTCCCGCAAACTCCGCCTCGCGAGTGGCTTTTGGAACGATTCTCTTTCCCCTCCCGTTACCCCCCAAGCCCAGCGCGTATCCTCAAAATTGCACGCCTCAGTTCTTTATTTACGGTACTTTCTTCTCGCCCCTTGGGCGAGTGAGAGGGCGAAAATGTCGACGCCCCTCCGCCCCGCCCCTCTCCCGCCCCCCCCCCCCGCCACCAAAAGGCGGCGGAAGAAAACGCCGGAGGCACGCCCCAGCTCGGGGCCAGAGTCCGGTGGAGCCTAGTGCAAAGTCCCAGGGCAAAAAGGGCTCCGGGGCGCGCGCCACTGGTGTTGCGCGCTCGAGGCGCCCTGGCCGGGGGGATGCCCCTGTGCGGGCTCGGCGACTAGCCCGACCGCTTGGTGCATGGCCCAGCTATGGAGGTGGTGGGCGAGACCGAGGCTCTGCAGCGCTTCTTCGAAGGTAAAGGCGAGCGCGGAGCCCGGGCACGTTGCGCAGGTCGGGGAGGAGGGTGAAGCCAGCCCGCTTTCTTCTCAGCTACTCTTGGATTTGCTGGGGGAGGGGGGATTAGCGGCAAGTGAGGACGGCGGGCCCCGCCGCCTCGGGTACCTCAGGTGTGTAGTGGGAAAGGAAGAAACGAGGGGCTTCGAGCGAAGTGGATTTAGACTGACAGTCGCTTTGGAGGCTGAAACGGCGTGGAAGCAGCACTAGGAGGGCTCGCTGAGGGCGATGTCAGAAGGGGAATCCAGATACTCCCGCAAACTCCGCCTCGCGAGTGGCTTTTGGAACGATTCTCTTTCCTCCGTTACCCCCAAGCCCAGCGCGTATCCTCAAAATTGCACGCCTCAGTTCTTTATTTACGGTACTTTCTTCTCGCCCCTTGGCCCTTGGACGAGTGAGAGGAGGGCGAGAGTGACAAACGCCCCCTCCGCCCCCCGCCCCCTCCGCCGACCACCGCTGCCACCGCCATCAAAAAGCGGCGGAAGAAAACGCCGGAGGCCAGCCGCCGCCCCAAAACGAGCCGGCCGAGCTGGCAAAGCATCCGGCAGCATTTGGGCTCGTCCTGCCGGCCCAGCTGTTCCCGAGGGCAAAAAACCCTCTCCCTGGGTCGGCTCTGCAAGGGTTGACTCGAGTATAAGCCGAGGGGGCGTTTTTCAGCACAAAAAACGTGCTGAAAAACTCGGCTTATACTCGAGTATATACGGTAACTCCGAGGTGAAGCAATTAAAAGCTTTTCTGATTTTTTGGTAGTTTTTATCACTTTTTTTTTTCTCTTCAAGAAATGCTCTAATCTGTTCCATGTGGGAAGTTTGTTCTTCGGCCAATGGATTTGGGCGTGTACAAATGGGTCACCTTGAAGCTGGAAGTGGAAGAAATGAGAATCGGGAACTAGTATGTATTCTCATTATTGGATTGGTATGTAGATTGGTATGTGTTGTAAATGTTGTACCTTGATGAACGTATCTTTTCTTTTATGTACACTGAGAGCATATGCACCAAGACAAATTCCTTGTGTGTCCAATCACACTTGGCCAATAAAAATTCTATTCTATTCTATTCTAGACCAACTGTATAATGAGAATGATGTCCTTGGGTGGGAAAAAAAGGGTTTAATAGCAGGTGAATTCAGAGAGAAGGATCTGAGAAATCCCAAGGAATGTGCTGTGGTCTGCCAGCAACCTGCGGAGCTGGCAATGGAGTCGGACAGCGATGAGGCTGAGGTGAGGCCAGGGCCATCGGGGAGTGAGGTGCGAACTCCAGAGCCTCCAGAGCCTAATAGTAGTGAGGCAGAGGAACAGAAGGAGCCTGTTCTTAATGCACACATGAGAAGAGCTGCCAGAAAGCAATAGCAGCTCAAGCACAAAGGACAACTCAGGAGTAGGGCCAAGAGATGATTGGCCCCTCCCACAAACAGACCAGCAACAGCATTTGAGCTTTGACGGAAAACAATGTTGATAGCTGCGTCTTCTGCTTCGTCTACGTCTTGCATTTATTTTTGTGACTTCTGAACATTTGCCAAGAAAGGCCTTTGACAGTTTGCCTAATTGGACCAAGGTTTGCAAGAGAACTGAGGAATTTGTGTTGGGAGGAATTTGTTTTAATTTAGGTGAACTACGCTGGGAATGAAATAATTCTCAGTTGTTTGAATAAAGTTTGTTTGTTTTTTCACAGACGAAGTTTCCTACTAACCTACTTGGGCTTGGGTCACAACAGTATGCTAGGAAATTAAGTTTTTCAAAGAACCAATTAGAAGGTGTTTAGGAAGATGGAGTAGAGTAGAGTAGAATAGAGTAGAGTGGAATAGAATAGAATAGAATAGAATAGAATAGAATAGAATAGAATAGAATAGAATAGAATAGAATAGAATAGAATGAAGAGTAGAACGGAGTAGAGTAGTGTAGAGCAGAGTAGAGTAGAGTAGAGTTCAGACTTAACAGATTAACATAGTGGGAAGGTACCTTGTAGGTCATCTAGTCCAGTCCCCTGCCCAAGCAGGAGACCCTACACCATTTCTGACAAATGGCAGTCCAATCTCTTCTTGAAAGACTCGTGATGCAGCTGGAAACGGTTGGGGTGGGGGGAGGGATTTGCTCTGTTTATTTAGCTTCTGGACTGTTTGGCCGTATTATCCATCAAATGTCGACTGTGCCATTGACAGTTCCACGGGGAAGGGGCACACAGAGGTTTTTATTGAGAAGGGACAATTTACTCAGGAGAAGGGCGGTATAAAAGTTTAATTAAATAAATACTCGCCAGCTTGACTTCCCAGAAAACTGGGACATTGTACCATCGCCACCTGGGCATCGTAACCAGAGAGTCACCTTGTGGCCTGCCGCTTACCTGGTCCTTGTCTGAAGACATGTTGGTTGGCATGGGGTGCGTTTCAGATCCCCCCCACTGGTCATTGACGTTCTCCAGCTGCGTTGGCAATGTCCTTGGCGACTTCCGACCCGTTTCGCAGAAACTGATGAAGGGGGGGGGGGGAAAAACACACAACGACACCCATGAGTCATGAGACTTTAAATAAATAAACCAGGTTCTGAAGTTAACCATGCATTCTTGAGTCCCAATCAACAGCTAGTTGCATCTGCTTGCTGCAAGTAAAGGCAAGCTTTCCGGTCTGTTTGAACACGAGTTCTCACGCAATCAAAAGTTAGAATCAGTCCAGGGCTATACAAAGGAACAAACGGAAACTCTAACCTTCTGCCCAAAATAGAATTATTCCTGGGCTTTTGTGGAGGGCAAAAAGTGAAAAAAATAAAAGAAAGAAAGAAACCAGAAGATGGATAGTTATAAACTGAACTTGCACTGGATATTTGTCGGCTGCCGGAAATCTTCCGTAACATAGTCTCAAACTTTTCTACAAGACATTTTCTGATCAAAAGCCGTTTTGATTCCTGACCATTCCTGGATTCTTGTGGGACTGTTTAATGAGTTTCGGTCCGGCTTGCCAAGGGGAAATTTGACACTCTGGTGTCACACAGGTGTGAAGAGCCCAGTTACAAAAAATAAAAATAAAAATAAAAAAAATCCAGCAATGAAAACTTGTCTACTCGGTAAAAGCTAACAAGTCCCTTCAAATGCCTTGGGTTACTCTAATTGGATCTTGTGGCATTCCTGCAAATAAATACAACGGCTGAGCTTACACCTTAGCTTGGCAGCAGCCAGCTTCCCAGATCATTAAAAAATATGAAAATATTCCTTTCCAGGATAGGAAGGACAATGGGTCTGCGGCAGGGGTGAAATCTACTTACTTTCCCTACCAGTTCGGAAGTGTGTGTGCTGTTGTCACGTGCAATTTTGGACCCTCTGCATATAACATAACATAACAACAGAGTTGGAAGGGACCTTGGAGGCCTTCTAGTCCAACCCCCTGCCCAGGCAGGAAACCCTACACCATCTCAGTCAGATGGTTATCCAACATTTTCTTAAAAATTTCCAGTGTTGGAGCGTTCACAACTTCTGCAGGCAAGTCGTTCCACTTATTAATTGTTCTAACTGTCAGGAAATTTCTCCTTAGTTCTAAGTTGCTTCTTTCCTTGATCAGCTTCCACCCATTGCTTCTTGTTCTACCCTCAGGTGCTTTGGAGAATAGCTTGACTCCCTCTTCTTTGTGGCAACCCCTGAGATATTGGAACACAGCTATCATGTCTCCCCTAGTCCTTCTTTTTATTAAACTAGACATATGTACATGTTAGGTAAAGGTAAAGGTTCCCCTCGCACATATGTGCTAGTCGTTCCCGACTCTAGGGGGCAGTGCTCATCTCCTTTTCAAAGCTGAAGAGCCAGCACTCTCCGAAAATGTCTCCGTGGTCATGCGGCATGACTCAACACCAAAGGCGCACGGAACGCTGTGACCTTCTCACCAAAAGTGGTCCCTATTTTTCTACTTGAATTTTTTACATGCTTTCGAACTGCTAGGCTGGCAGAAGCTGGGACAAGTAACAGGAGCTCACCCTGTTATGCAACACTAGGGATTTGAATTGCTGAACTGCCGACCTTTCGATCGACAAGCTCAGCGTCCTAGCCACTGAGTCACCGCGTCCCAATTAATGTTACTTCCTGGTTTTAATGATATCTGGGCGGGTGGGCGGAGCCTTGTGCTGCTGCCGCTACCAGTTTGCCGAACCATTCACCGCTGCCGCTACAGGTTCACCCGAACCGGTATGAACCGGTAGCATTTCACTCCTGGCGTGGGACTGAATCCACAACCACACGCTGCCTACTAGAAAAATTCCATGCAAAACCACCGATATTCTGCCACCATCAAGGAGAATTCCTCTAACTTTCAGCCTGCTCGCCTTCCATATTTATGAGAGAGCCGCCATACCGCAGAACCGCCACTGCAAACCAAATGTTCTGGTAGTCCTCAACTTACAACGTCCGTTTAAATGACTTCTCAAAGTTATAACTGCATCTCCGTGGTCACATGATCAAAATCCAGACGCTTGGCAACTGGCCCCAGGGTCACGTGCTCCCCTTTTGTGACCTTCCGACAAGCAAAGTTGGATTTCACTTAACAACCAGGTTACAACCGCTTAACTTAACTGCTGAACTTAACAATTCACTTAAGGACTGTGGTAAGAAAGATTGTAAACGGGAGCAAAATTCATTTACCAATGGCCTTGCTTAGCAACAGAAATTTAGGGGCTCAAATTGTGGTCAGAAGACGAGGACTAGCTACGTTAATGAGACAGCTGTCATACTGCAGAACTGCCACCCCAAACTAAATATGTAAGATTTATATTATTCCCCATCCACGTTTGGTTGACAGTTTTGGGGTTCACTCCTGTTAGAGGGCTGGTAGATTGGATCATCAGAGTTCTGCCCCAAATGAAGAGAGGTTTCTATCCTTCCAATTTTCCTTTTTTTTTTTTTTAGAAATCCCTTCTTTTTTAATGTTTTTTTAATTTTTAAATATATATAAATATTAAATACATGAACAGTGTGGCATCTGGGCATCATTAATTTTGATGCCAAATAATAGTGATGAGACTAACAATTTTGTTAGCCTTCATTACATTAATCATACTCACATCATTAATAGTAACGTTGTACACAATACAGTCATCTTTCAATGTCTAGTCCTTTCATCTACACACGGATTTTAACATAGTATATAGAAATAGGCATAATAATATTTTTCCTTAATATCACAAATCTTATATTGGTAGGTACCTTCTGGTCTTTCCTCTCCCTTGCCAAGTTCAGCCGTTTGACTCTAAGGAAGCTAAAATTTCTAGATTGTTTCAGCAGGCTAAAGTAATGTAAAGTAAGGGCCGCGGTGTGGCTCACGCTGTAAGAAGCCTGTTATTAAAACACAGCTGCCTGCAATTACTGCAGGTTCTAGTCCCACCAGGTCCAAGGTTGACTCAGCCTTCCATCCTTTATAAGGTAGGTAAAATGATGACCCAGATTGTTGGGGGGGCAATAAGTTGACTTTGTAAATATACAAATAGAATGAGACTATTGCCTTACACACTGTAAGCCGCCCTGAGTCTTCGGAGAAGGGCGGGATATAAATGTAAATAAATAAATAATAAATAAATAATGTCCTCTATAAAGGTAAAAGTTCCCCTCGCACATACGTGCTAGTCGTTCCTGACTCTAGGGGGCGCTGCTCCTCTCCATTTCAAAGCCAAGGAGCCAGTGCTGTCCGAAGACGTCTCCGTGGTCATGTGGCTGGCATGACTCAATGCTGAAGGCGCACGGAACGCTGTTCCCTTCCCACCAAAGGTAACAAAGGTGGTCCCTATTTTTCTACTTGCATTTTTTACCTGCTTTCGAATTGCTAGGTTGGCAGAAGCTGAGACAAGTAACGGGACCTCACTCCGTTATGCGGCACTAGGGATTCGAACCGCTGATCTGCCGATGTTTTGATCGACAAGGTCAGCATCTTAGCTACTGAGCCACTGCGTCCCTGATTGTATTTTGGGCAAATAAAGAGGCCTCTCACAGGTTTACCATTCTAGTTCACCCTGTTTTTCTAAAGGTTATGTGCAGGACATCAATACAATGCAGGGAAGGGACTCAGCCCAGCGGCAGACAATTGAAATGTCGTAACAGCTCACAAATCTATTTTTTTCTCTCAAAATCAAACAGGAAACCAAACTCCTTAAAATAATAATTATTCGTCACTTGGAGTGGAGGAATTATTCCCCGCTCTAGAGAGCAACACATAGAAAAAACAGGGATAGAGAAATTACCAAGGATCCTATTTCAGGGGGAAAAAAATAGAGCTGTTATCTCTCTGGGCAAAGACCCCCCCCACCCCCTCAACTCCAAAATCCATCAGGTCCCCACCTTGGCTGTTCTCCAGGGCTTGGGTTAAAGGGGTGGCAGCTGCTTTTACTGTTATGGCCTGCCAGCGGCCAGCAGAGCTGGCAGCAGATTCAGACAGTGAGGATGTTGGGGAGGAATATGGGCCAGTCCTGGAGTCTGGGGAAGGCTCTGATGAGGGCTCTGCATCAGAGGCAGAGAGAGGGCCAGGGCCCTATGCCAGTTATCAGCCGCCTTTGGAGTCAGACATCAGTGAGGCAGATGAACAGCTGGAGCCTGTTCCTAGTGTGCTCATGCGCAGACTTGCCAGCCAAAAGGAACAGCTAAAGAACAAGGGTCGACTTGGGAGTAAGGCCACAGGTGGACGATGAAAGGCCTCTCCCAGAGGGAATAAAAGAGGAGCAAAAGGGGAGTGGAGTTTGCAGGAGGCAATTAGTTCGCTTAATTGGTTCGTGACTCCTTGCCAAGTTTTGAAGATATAGGCCTGGCAGCTTTCCAAGTCAGATAAGGTCTGTGACTGTAAATTCACCCTTCAAAGACTTTGCTGGATGTGAATGAGAGGAATTCACAGTAACTTAATAAAAAGGGTTTTTTGTCGGGGTAAGGAGTCTGCTTCATGCTCTTGGGAAGCCTAGGTCAGAGCATTTACTGAGAAGCAGTATAGTGGTTAAGGCGACAGGCTGGAAACTGGGAGATAAGGAGTTCTAGTCCTGCTTTAGGTAGGAATTCAGCTGGGTGGCCTTAGGGTGATCTTTCTCTCTCAGCCCCAGGAAGAAGAAGAAAGGGGTGGCAGCTGCTTTTACTGTTATGGCCTGCCAGCGGCCAGCAGAGCTGGCAGCAGATTCAGACAGTGAGGATGTTGGGGAGGAATATGGGCCAGTCCTGGAGTCTGGGGAAGGCTCTGATGAGGGCTCTGCATCAGAGGCAGAGAGAGGGCCAGGGCCCTATGCCAGTTATCAGCCGCCTTTGGAGTCAGACATCAGTGAGGCAGATGAACAGCTGGAGCCTGTTCCTAGTGTGCTCATGCGCAGACTTGCCAGCCAAAAGGAACAGCTAAAGAACAAGGGTCGACTTGGGAGTAAGGCCACAGGTGGACGATGAAAGGCCTCTCCCAGAGGGAATAAAAGAGGAGCAAAAGGGGAGTGGAGTTTGCAGGAGGCAATTAGTTCGCTTAATTGGTTCGTGACTCCTTGCCAAGTTTTGAAGATATAGGCCTGGCAGCTTTCCAAGTCAGATAAGGTCTGTGACTGTAAATTCACCCTTCAAAGACTTTGCTGGATGTGAATGAGAGGAATTCACAGTAACTTAATAAAAAGGGTTTTTTGTCGGGGTAAGGAGTCTGCTTCATGCTCTTGGGAAGCCTAGGTCAGAGCATTTACTGAGAAGCAGTATAGTGGTTAAGGCGACAGGCTGGAAACTGGGAGATAAGGAGTTCTAGTCCTGCTTTAGGTAGGAATTCAGCTGGGTGGCCTTAGGGTGATCTTTCTCTCTCAGCCCCAGGAAGAAGAAGAAAGGGGGGGGGGTGGCGGCCAACCATTTCAGAGAATCTTGTGAGAAAAAGTGCAGGGACTTATCTGGGTAGTTGTCAGGAGTCAATACTGTCCCGAAGATGCACGCACAGATAGATGCACACATATCCAAAGTCATTGTTGAGTTACGCAGCCTCCAATTTCTCCAATATTTTTTTTTAAATGATCTGTCCCTCTCCGCAGTCCGGGAGACATGAGCGATCACTTAATTAGCCGGCAACTATCAGCTCTGGCAGCAAACTAGCCAGCGTCTGCCAAGTGTCTCTGTTATCTCTCTTGATGCCGATGAGTCAGCCAGGAAACCAGGAACAAACAGGACTTCAGCTCTAATTCTCCCTCTAAGCGGTTGATTTGCTTGCCACGAAGTGGTATAGCAGCCCTTGCTGCTTTTATATCCTGTGGGGTGTGGCTCCATGACTCAGCACTTCCTAGGCTTGCCCCACCCCTGCTTCTGTTGTTCCCGCCTCTCCTGCCTACGAAACCTAGGATCCAGCCAGGCCTGATTGCCATCAGCTGGGTTTGGAGGCGTGGCCTGGGGTGGGAAGAGTCAGTGGACGGAGGCCTCGTTATCTCCTCCACCTGGCCTGCCTCTGGCTCCTGGAGCTGAGCCAGGAGAGCCGGTGCTCCAGAGGTAAGTCCTGATGGCCCTTCCCCCTCACTTTCCGAGTCATTTTCTGGCAGGAGACCCGGCTCAGGGGACGCAGACACAACAAAAAATTAGAACTTAGAATAGAATACAAAATACAGAATGGAATTAAATATAATAGGAAATATAGAATAGAATAGACTGGAATAGACAAGACAAGAATGCAATGCAGTGCAGTGCAGTGCAGTGCAATGCAATACAATACAATGCAGTTGAAAATATAGAATGGGATGGGATGGGATGGGATGGAATAGAATAGAATAGAATAGAATAGAATAGAATAGAATAGAATAGAATAGAATAGAATAGAATAGAATAGAATAGAATCAGGAACCGATGTTGTTTCTTAGTAGTTGCTTTTATTCCTAATGGATAAATACATCCATCATTCTATATGTATTTTAAATACAAGCAACGTGACTTAGGTGTACTGTTTAACCATTTGTACATCATTTCCAGAATGCTGTGACCGTTAAAGGTACTTAAGGATCCACCTAGCTTTACGGCTAGTTCCACAATCTTGAAGTCGCAATTGAAAGAAGAAAGAAAGAAAGAAAGAAAGAAAGAAAGAAAGAAAGAAAGAAAGAAAGAAAGAAAGAAAGAGAAAGAAAGAACCATATTTTATTTTGCAGTTTTGCTTTCACAGCTCACAAAATACGGAGCGCTCACTGAACTGCAAAATAATCCGGCGAATATATGATGACTTCAAAAGCAGATGTACCCTCGCTTCAGCATTGAAAGATATTTAATTCTTCTGCCATTAAAGTGACGGTCTCCATGATGGGATTTATTCCCGTGTATTTACAAGAATACATCAAATGATTCGCCCAAAAGGGAGCTGTTTCTCTTTCATTATATCAGTATTGTGCCTGCCTACTGAGACTCGCACATACGCACACAAACGCACTCGCCAAGCAAAACTAAACTCTACAATGCAGGCACAAAGGCTTGTGTCCTCCCAGGGTGTTCATTGTCTACTTTTAAGAATAAGTACATCACAGGTGGAAGTAGGGTTTATTTTTTTTAACAAAAAAAAAAAAGAAAAAAATTCTCATGGCTGAGCGGTTGTATCAAAGCCATTTTAATCAAACAAAAAAAGTTTTATTTATTGGATTTTTTTTAAAAAAAAATTCAGAACGGCCAAGGAACAGAACAATAAATCAGGAAGTGACCGCTTCAGACCTTATTATTCTGCAACCCAACAAGACAGATACAGACTTCAGAGGATAATTAGAACTGCAGAAAAAAACTATGGCTACTAACCTGCCTTCCATTGTGGACCTGTATACTGCACGAGTTAAAAAGAGGGCTGTGAAAATATCTACAGATCCCTCGCATCCTGGACATAAACTGTTTCAACTCCTACCCTCAAAACGACGCTATAGAGCACTGCACATCAGAACAACTAGACACAAGAACAGTTTCTTCCCGAATGCCATCACTCTGTTAAACAAATAATTCCCTCAACACTGTCAAACTATTCACTAAGCCTGCACTACTATTAATCTTCTTATCGTTCCCGCCACCCATCTCCTCCCACTTATGACTGTACAACTGTAACTTTGTTGCTTGTATCCTTACGATTTATATTGATATTGTCTGTTTTCTGACTGCTTATTTGTACCCTATGACTATCATTAAGTGTTGTACCTTATGATTCTTGATGAACGTATCTTTTCTTTTATGTACGCTGAGAGCATATGCACCAAAGACAAATTCCTTGTGTGTCCAATCAAACTTGGCGATAAAAAAAATTCAGAACGGCCAAGGAACAGAACAATAAATCAGGAAGTGACCGCTTCAGACCTTATTATTCTGCAACCCAACAAGACAGATACAGACTTCAGAGGATAATTAGAACTGCAGAAAAAAACTATGGCTACTAACCTGCCTTCCATTGTGGACCTGTATACTGCACGAGTTAAAAAGAGGGCTGTGAAAATATCTACAGATCCCTCGCATCCTGGACATAAACTGTTTCAACTCCTACCCTCAAAACGACGCTATAGAGCACTGCACATCAGAACAACTAGACACAAGAACAGTTTCTTCCCGAATGCCATCACTCTGTTAAACAAATAATTCCCTCAACACTGTCAAACTATTCACTAAGCCTGCACTACTATTAATCTTCTTATCGTTCCCGCCACCCATCTCCTCCCACTTATGACTGTACAACTGTAACTTTGTTGCTTGTATCCTTACGATTTATATTGATATTGTCTGTTTTCTGACTGCTTATTTGTACCCTATGACTATCATTAAGTGTTGTACCTTATGATTCTTGATGAACGTATCTTTTCTTTTATGTACGCTGAGAGCATATGCACCAAAGACAAATTCCTTGTGTGTCCAATCAAACTTGGCCGATAAAAAAAAATTCTATTCTATCTATTCTATTATTTCTGTGACACCCCTTGTTTCTTTGATACAAGAAACCACAGGGGGACAATACTATTGATTAACTTTACAGAATGGTTGCGAAGAGCAAACCTGAGAGTGTAGTAAGCAGTTTGGAACATAATTAAAACACACACAAAATGCTAAATTAGCATCGTCATGGCACTAGTCAGAATCAATAAAATAACTCAAGCTGTGCAGTGCTTTGGATTCCAGTCTGAAAAAAAAAGTGGTTTTGGAGTGTGTGGGAGTACGAATGGAGCATCTGTTACAACTCATTAAAGCGGCTGCATCTGTTTCTAGGCATGGTAAAATTCTGAAAACAGATGCAGCTTTAATGAGTCACTGGCAGGTGTTGCATTCTTGCTCCTCTATACTCTGAAGCAGTAATTTGGAACGAAATCCAAAGCAAAGCAAATTTCGGTCAATTATATGTCTTTTATAGTCTCTCTTAATGAGTGCATTCACATAACCAACCGAACCAAGTGAATCTATATCATTTGGGGTGTCAGCCCTCTAAGTAGAACCAAACCAGGGAATGAAATCCACAGGAAGCTTATAAAAAAAACTTTTTAAAATTATACAGATTAACAGAGTTGGAAGGGACCTTGTAGGTCATCTAGTCCAACCCTCTGCCCAAGCAGGAGACCCTACACCATTTCTGACAGATGACAGTCCAGTCTCTTCTAAAAGCTTTCAGTGATGAAGCTCCCACAACTTCTGAAGGCAACTTCTGTTCCATGGGTTGATTGCTCTCACTGTCAGAAAATGTCTCTTTATTTCCAGGTTGAATCTCTCCTGGTTCAGTTTCCATCCATTATTCCTTGTCTGGCCTTCGGGTGCTTTGGAAAATAGCCTGATCCCCTTCCTCCTCTCTGTGGCAGCTCCTCAAATATTGGAAGATGCTGTCATGTCTCCCGTGGACCTTCTCTCCACCAAACTAGCCATGCCCAGTTCCTGCAACCGTTCATTATAGGTTTTAGCCTCCAGTCCCCTAATCATCTTTGTTGCTCTTCTCTCCACTCTTTCTAGAGTCTCAATATCTTTTTTTTATAGTGTGGTGACCAAAACTGGATGCAGTATTCTAGGTGTGGTCTCCACATCTTTTTTTATATGTAGTCTCCACATCTTTTTTTATAGTGTAGTGATTGATATTGATATACCCAATATTGATATTGGGCATAATAACAGAATCTTTCAAGCCTAATTTGTGCTGCTCCTCCTCATACTCCAGTGAACCAACGAACTGACCTACTTCTGAATTATATTTCATTGCCCTGGATTGAAAAAGAAACATTTCAACCTGGTGTGACCTAGGCCCAAGTAGTTATTACCAGACACAATCAGTCCTAAACAAACATATTTTATTAGAACAGCTGAGAATTACTTCATGCTCATCTTAGTCCAAATTAAGTCCAAAACAAAGTCCTTCAGAAAAAGTCCTTTGGCCTTATCACAAACCTTTATCTTTTTTGGCACCTTGCCAAAGGCTTTTCTTGGCAAAGCCCCACGAAGTTCAGAAACAAGAGATGCTGACTAGAAACAAATGTAGCAATGTTGCTTTCCTACAAAGAGCCCAAGAGCCGTTGCTGCTCTTTTAAGCCTTATGGGAGGGGCTAATCATCTCCTGGCCTTACTCCTGAGTCATCCTTTTTGCTTTAGCTGCTCTTGCCTTCTGGCAGGTCTTTGCATGCATGCACTAGGAACAGGCTCCTTCTGCCTCTCTGCTGTCCGACTCTGGAGGCTCCAGAGTCCATGCATTGCTCCCAGATGGCCCTGGCCCCATCTCTGCCTCCGACGCAGAGCCCTCGTCGGGGCCTTCCTCTGACTCCAGGACTGACCCATGGTCCTCCCCAGCCTCCTCACTGTCCGACTGCGCTGTTAGCTCCGCGGACTGCTGGCGGACCACAACACAACCACCTGTTTAGGCAACAGTTCTTGCATTTTCTTCCAAGGCCGTCTTCCCTCCTCTGTACATGATGCAAGTGGGATTTAGTAAGTTTCCCAGGTTACGCGAAGAAGCTCATAAAATCAGTAAGATGCCTTTGTTTAGATGTGGGTTTAGGTCTAATGTGAAGTTGGACCCACAATAAATCTTAATGTAGTGGTCAGTTAAAAAGAAAATAGTCCATCAGATCCAAAGCTTAATCTCTACCCAAGGCCCATTAGATCTCTACCAGCAGATTATGAAAATTGAAACAAGAGTCACCGTGTGAGTGAGATGGGAAGGAGGTCCCTAAATTTGATAGATAAATTTTAAAAAAAGCACTCTCCATATTGGCTTAAAAGTTGTAGATTTGTCTAGCTGGCCACTGAATTCCACACCCAGTAAAACTGCTCCCTTTCAGCCAATTTCATCTATCTAACATTACGGCTACCAACTCTCAACCCCGTCGCACAATTTTGCGGAATTACAACCCACATCAATTTTGACCATGGGCCGTGATGATAATCAGTGGTGATAATCAAATTTTTTTACTACTGGTTCTGTAGGTATGGCTTGGTGGGCGTGGCAGGAGAAGGATACTGTAAAATCTTGATTCCCATCACACTCCAGGGGAAGGTTACTGCAAAATCCCCATTTCCTCCCGATCAGCTGGGACTTGGGAGGCGGAGAATAGATGGGGGGCGGGGCCAGTCAGAATTTTTACTACCAGTTCTCCGAACTACTCAAAAGTTCCGCTACCGGTTCTCCAGAACTGGTCAGAACCCGCTGAAACCCACCTCTGATGATAATACCTCTAGTTCAAATGCTAGGGATAGAAACTTGAGAGCTATTGTAACTGAGCAGTAGTTTGGACTACTAGTTAGTAAAAGTGAAATGAACCGAAATACAGGATCCCTCAATTATGCTCACACAGAGAGGGACTCCTTAGGGTGCCATCCGCCAAGCAATGTCGGCTGGCGGCGCCCAGGGGAAGAGCCTTCTCTGTGGGGGCTCCTACTCTCTGGAACAAACTTCCCCCTGGATTTCGGCAATTGCCAGACCTTCAGACCTTTCGCCGCGAGCTGAAGACGTATTTATTTACTCGCGCGGGGTTGGCTTAAATTTTAAATTCTAAATTTTAATTTTTTGGATGTATTTTAATGGGTTTTAAATTTTTAATATGTTTTAAATTTTTGCCCAATTTTATAATAAGTTTTTTAACTGTTTATTTTAAATTGTATTTGTTACTGTTTTTATTTCTGGCTGTACACTGCCCTGAGTCCTTCGGGAGAAGGGCGGTATAAAAATCTAATAATTAATAATAATAATAATAATAATTACCTGTAAAAGACAAAAAGTGTGCTTTCGAAAGAATAAATCAGTCTAAACTTTCAGCTCTCTGAAATAAAGGGCTGACCTTTATAATAAAGGATGGGCGATAAGCTGTACTTAAATATGCTATGTGAAGAAAGCCTAGATCATTGATGGTGAACCTATGGCAGGTGTGCCACAGGTGGCACACGCAGAGCCCTCTCTGTGGGGCACCCCAGCTGTCACCCCACATGCGCACGTACCTCCCACCAGCCAGCTGGTCTTCGGGTCTCTGCCGCGCATGCACAGGGCACATGTGGAGGACATGCGCACACATGTTGCAGGGGGGCGGGGCGCATGCACGGGAGCGCTCACATTGCATTTTGGGAGCGCGTGCAGATGCGTGCCCTTTTTTGGGCCTGGAAAGCCTCCTGCACCAACCTGGAAGCCAAAAATGGGCAAGGGATGGGACGCATGTGTGTGTGTGTGGGGGGGCTTGCATTGCATTTTGCTGTTTCGCATGCGCACTTTGGGCAACTCGGCACCAAAAAGGTATAAGGTATAAAAAGGTATAAGGGGCGTGCGTAAGTGCACAAAAGTGCCTACCGTTCCTGTCCTATTGTTTCCTTTCAATATATGTTCCTGTATATAATGTTATGACAAAATAAAAATAAAAAAATAGGTTCGCCATCCCTGCCCTAGATAAATTATCATGCAAAAGTTTCCCTTTTGAAGCTAGGTTATGCGGCATTTGGGGTATGCTTGGATCTCCTTCAGAGGTTTTCTGGTCTCCCTCCTTGGACGGAGAACAGGAAGTACCACAAAGGTGTGCTTCAAAGCCAGGTGTTTCAACCAAGGTATTCTAACCGCAGAGATTATCTCTCACATTTTTTTTATAAAAACAACAACAAAAAAAAATGTGGAGGAAGTAATGGTTTTCATAGCTTGGGTTTTTTTTAAATAGCTATTATAAAATCAGATAAAGAGCAGAAAACCCAACTCACAATTAAATCGCCAGCCAAGGACAATGTGGCCCAGGCTAAAGATAAATTAGACAATGGTGGTTCCGTGATGTGGGGGTAAGCGGATGAAAGAAATTGGAAGGGGAACATTCCACAGCATTAAAAAAAAAAAGAAAAGACTATTTTATTGGGCAGAGAAAAGGTTGCTTCTACAGGTATCCCTCGAATTAACAACAGCTGGTTTAGTGAAGAAGTTTGGACGGCACTGAAAAAAAGTGACTTATGGCCATTTTTCACACTTATGACTGCAGCATCTTTATGGTCAGGTGATCAGAATTTGGATGCTTGTCAACTGACTCGTATTTACGACGGTTGCGGTGTCCCCAGGGTCACGCGGTCCCCTTTTGCGACCTTCCGACGAGCAAAGTCAATGGGGAGGAAGCCAGATACACTGAACTAGAGGTGGGTTTCAGCAGGTTCTGACCAGTTCTGGAGAACCGGTAGCGGAAATTTTGAGTAGTTCGGAGAACCGGTAGTAAAAATTCTGACTGGCCCCGCCCCCATCTATTCTCTGCCTCCCTAGTCCCGGCTGATCGGGAGGAAATGGGGATTTTGCAGTATCCTTCCTCTGGAGTGGGGAGGGAATGGGGATTTTGCAGTATCGTTCCCCTGCCATGCCCACCAAGCCACGCCAACCAAGCCACGCCTACAGAACCGGTAGTAAAAATTGTTGACACCCACCACTGCGCTGAACAGCCGTGTTCCTAACTTAACAGCTGCAATGATTCATTTTACAACAGTGGCAAGAAAGGTTGTAAAACAGGGGGAAGTTCACTTTTAACTGTTGGCTTAGCAACGTACATTTTGGGCTCAGTTGTGTTCGTAAGACTTCCTGCAATGTTTTCAAAGTGTTCCTTAGCATATGCAGACTGCAAGGTTGCCCACACAGAACTCTAACCTGGTGGTCAGGCATGACTAGAAGGCAAAGAAGGGGAAAAGCTGCTTTTCGCCCTCCCCAGACTCCTAGAAAGGCTCTGGTGAGAGAGCCTGGTGAGAGAGATAGCCTGGCTATCGCATGCCAGGAGTGGGGGGAGTGTGTGTGTGTGGGGTCGCATGTGCATGTGCGGGGGTGGGGCACATAGAATTATGGGTGTAGGCACACACACACACATGTCTCCCCTCCTCCTGGCATGCAATAGCAAAAAGGTTAGCCATCACTGTTCTAGACTCTTCAACTGGCTGCGATTTTAGGCACTGGAGTTCCAATGGCTGGGGAACATCGCTCTATAGCACATCACTGTTTGTCAACCACAGCAACTTTAAGATGGATGGACCCTGAGTCCTAGAATTCCTACTGGCTGGTGAAGTCCATCTTAAAGTTGTTTGAAGTTGAGAAACTAGATCAAAGGGCCAGGCCTGAAGTCATCACATTTTTGGAAACTTAATGCCCCATGTACCATGTGTCCAGTGGTGAGATTCAGCCAGTTCGCACCACTTTGGGAGAACCGGTTGTTAACTTTCTGAGCAGTTTGGCAAAGAACTGTTGAAACTGATTTCTTGTTGAAAGAAATCATTAGGGCAGAGAACCGGTTGTTAATTTACTTGAATCCCACGACTGCATGTGTCATCCAAAATTAGTTTTCTTGCTCCGCTTAAATTCGGGGATCATGTACTTGAACGCACTCAACTTTTCAAATTTGCAGGAATACAGAATGCAATGGGGCTTTATTGCTTGATCTTTAGCCCTAGGCAAAGCCTATGAGCTTTGCCTAGGGCTAAATGCTAGCTCGGCCTCAAAAGAGCTGAGAAGTCAAGACAAAGTGCAAAAGAGTTTATTTGCGTTGCAAACTGAATGAAACCGGTTACTAAGCAAGTCAAATCTCAACCTAGCAGCATCTAGTCAAGCTAACCTGCATTCAGTTTTGGTCACCATGATGTAAAAAAGATGTTGAGATGCTAGAAAGAGTACAGAGAAGAGCAACAAAGATGATTAGGGGACTGGAGGCTAAAACATATGAAACATATGAAAACATATGAAGAACGGTTGCAGGAACTTGGTATGTCTAGTTTAATGAAAAGAAGGATTAGGGGTGACATGATAGCAGTCTTCCAATATCTCAGGGGCTGCCCCAAAGAAGAGGGGGTCAAACTATTCTCCAAAGCACCTGAGGGTAGAACAAGAAGCGATGGGTGGAAACTAATCAAGGAGAGAAGCAACTTAGAACTAAGGAGAAATTTCCTGACAGTTAGAACAATTAATAAGTGGAACAACTTGCCTGCAGAAGTTGTGAATGCTCCAACACCGGAAAAATTTAAGAAAATGTTGGATAACCATTTGTTTGAAATGGTGTAGGGTTTCCTGCCTGGGCAGGGGGTTGGACTAGAAGACCTCCAAGGTCCCTTCCAACTCTGTTATTATTATTACTAACCTGGTCAAAGCTCTCACATTTCACAGCGAATAAAGAAGGGAAGCGTGACAAAAATACGCACTAGCCATTGCTGTATGTAAACAAACAAACTTTGTTGGAAGGTGCCTTTAAGTCTTAGCAATCAAGAGCGTATTTGGAAATGACTCAGATATAAGTTGGAGTATAAATAGAAGAGGACCTTGTAACTTCGAACAGTTGCTAAACCAAGGGTTGTAAGTCGAGGACTTGTGTGTGTAAAATGGGTCAAGTGACTGGGGTTTAGATGTTTTCACATCAATGACTAGGTAGAGTTGAATTAATCCAGGACGTGACAGAGTCCGCTGTGGATTAATGCAATCCTCAGTTGTTAATTGGCTGGATCAGCTAACTCATTTTTTGCTGTTGTCTCAATATGCTAACCCATCCCTGACCTAAATGTGGAAACAGACCTTCTGTTTCTTTTAAAGCTGGCTGACCACAAAGCGCCCACCACTTCGATTCCTCAGTACTTGTTATAATCAAAGCCCCTGACATCCATCATCAACAAATACACTTAGGGTACAGATTTCCTTACAAAACTGAGTACAGATTTTCTGGCCCAATTTAGTCCAATTTAATTTAATTTTTAAAAGGGCTCAGCGGCTAGGATGCTGAGCTTGTGGATCGGCAATTCAGTGGTTCGAATGAGCTCCCATGACTTGTCCCAGCTTCTGCCAACCTAGTAGTTTGAAAGCACGTTAAAAAAATGCAAGTAGAAAAATAGGGACCATCTTTGGTGGGAAGGGAACGGCGTTCTGTGCGCCTTTGGCGTTGAGTCATGCTGGCCGCATGACCATGGAGACGTCTTCGGACAGCACTGGCTCTTCGGCTTTGAAACGGAGATGAGCACCGCCCCCTAGAGTCGGCAACGACTAGCACATATGTGCAAGGGGAACCTTTACCTTTACCTTTTAACTTTTACATTTCACCATCCTGCTACATTCACACATGCTAAACCTGATGTGTGTTAAGTTCAAGTCGTTTCTTTCTTCTTGACGGTTTTTGTAATGTTTCCTTACTGTAGGTGCTGGGTTTTATTTTTTTTTAATGAATCGAGACCACTCCAACTGAATTGTAACTGGTGTGCAGCTACTTAAGGGTGACATGGAGGATGATAATTGATTCTTAACAGTGGTGGGTTACCTCCGGTTCGGACCGGTTCTATAGTACCTGTTATGTCCCATCCTCATCGCCAGTGGAATGTGTGGGTCGAAACACAGGCGAGGAGCCAAACTTCCAGCAGCAAATGTTTTTATTAAGATAAGGACTCCGAATAAACCAACATACAGTTTCCGGATAACAGTGCCTTTTAAAGGGAAGCTGTCAGCTTTTAACCAATAGCTTTAAAATATGTCCCACACGTGTGTGGAAGAGGAAAAACCTCTGCTCACGCCTGCGTGGACATTACAGAACCGGTAGTAAAACCAGTGGGAGGCTCCGCCCATTGACCCGGATGTCATCAAAAGCTATCTGCACATGCGCAGAATCTTCTGCGCATGAACAGAAAAGCATGTGCATGAGCGGAGCATGTAGTAGAACCCACCTCTGATTCTTAACCAACAGATTGCTTTTGATGATGTTCGGGTCAGTGGGCGGACCCTCCTGCCGGTTTTACTACCGGTTCTATAGAACTGGTCCGAACCGGGGGCAACCCACCACTGTTCCTAACCTGCAAAGCACCATTCTCCACCGAGGTTCCCCCCCCCATTAAACTCTAGAGGCAGCAATATTTCCATTCTATTCTTCCTCTATGAAAAAAAAAAACCAAACCAGGAAATCCCCGGGAGTTATAAGATAAAAAGCGGCCTGAACTTCACAGCTCAGAGGGAGGTTTAACTGTTGACTAATTTTCCTTTTTGAAACCAGCCTACAGCTCCACAATGCGCACCTCCATTTATTGGAAAGTTCTTGACAAGGTGCTTTTGTATGCAATAATCTTTTAAGAGCTTATCTTGTTCCTGTGCAGGCCATTCTAACTCCCTTTCTAGGGCATGGAAAAGCCTTAATTTGCCTCAAGCAACATTAACATGTTCTGCTTCTATGTTTGAACTTAGATTGGCTTCTCAAGAAGCCACCTCCTCACTAGCATCGCTCTTGCGTGTGTATTTGCACCCTTTGCCTAAAACACACAATTATCCAAAGGCAGGTATGTGGGTATATTACAATTTTTCAAACTTTATTTATTAGCCCTTATTATTGCAATGGAATAGAATAGAATATTTGTGAAAATCAAGACAAAAGCAAGTAATTCTTATAGGCGGTCTCCTTTGCTTGTCTTTCCCTCCATCCTTACGAAACAGAGAGACTGAAGAGGAAGAGATTTCAAGAGAGTAACCCTATTTGCTCTTCCGCATACTGAAATTAGTTCAACTTCACCTGCAGCAGACAAAGGTCAAGCACAGGTGAGGTTGCCTACAGAAATTGTTTTTTTTCTTCTTCTCATCTTCCCGTCTCCTCATTGCAGAGTGGAGAGATTGGAGGGAAAGGGATTTCAAGAGAGTAAGCATAGCACGCTTTGCATAGCATGCCAGCGACTCCCGACCCTGGATTATGGCATGGTTACATTTTCTTCTGATGAGCGGAATACAATAAGTAGGCACTTGAGGCTTCCAAAGGGCAAGGGAGTTAGAAGTGGTGAAAAGATAAACAAAAGAAGTTAAAATGGAGTCTGTTTTTGTATGTGTGTGTGGGAAGGAACAGATGTAGTTCCCCTCTCTTTTTTGCACTCTTAATGAAAAGATGCCATAAAACCGTATGGCGAACCTATGGAACGCGTGGCCATAGTGGCACATGGAGCCATGTCACCTGGCATGTGCAGTGTCACCCGTTCCTCTTCTGGGTTTCTGGCATGCGTGCACGCCCGATGATCAGCTGGCCTTTGTGTGCGGCAGTGCTGGAAACTGGAAGAGCTGGTCTTCCATTTTCCGGCATGAGCATGCGTGCCAGCCAGCTTACATCGCGTGCGCAAGCGTGGCAGTAACTGGAAGATTTGCTTGCGTGCGCGCTGGCCGGCATGTGCGCAAACAGGAAGTCTCTTATCCAGCACGCACATGCCCCCTGGGCAGCTCCTCTTCCTGTTTGCAGCCCTGACGAGCGTGCACAGGATTGGACCTTAACAAAATGGCTGCATGTTGAAGACACACTTAATCCAGGAATAAAAAAAAATAAAGCTTTCTTTGTCTAATTGTGTCCAATTCTAAGGAATGTTTCTTGGCTGAGGGAACCAGCATTATCCGAAGACATTTTCCATGGTCATGTGGCCAACATGGCTATATGCCAAAGGCTCACAAAACGCTGTTACCTTCCCACTGAAGTGGTACCTATTTACCTGCTCGCATTTTTATGCTTTCAGACTGCTAGGTGAGCAGGAGCTGGAGCAGGGAACAGGAGCTCACCCCTGGGTCTCAAACCCAAGCTGTCAGCTTTCCGGCTGAAAAGTTCAGTATCTTTAACCGCTGAGCTGTTGCACCCCAAAGTCCAGGAATAAGACACCCCAACCCCCCGCCAAAAAAAAAAAGAGAGAAGAAAACAGAACCTCTCCTTTTTCCTCGCCCAGACACATGTTTATAATTAATAATCCGAAACGTACCAAGCACAAACCGAACACTTCCTACTCAGGAACGCAAGACCATCATGTTGAAACATAATATGCTCATGTAATCAGCAACAGGGGGTGAGGTGTTTTTTTTTTCCCCTCCAAGAATTCCAAATGCTACGCTAATTTCCAGAAGTAAGCAACAAGTATGTACTTGTTAAGGCCGCTGCTCAGAAGTTTAGTCGGAGTTCAAAAAGAAAAGAAAAACAGACCCCGAGATAACAAGATACCATACGAAGGAACAGTTCATTTCACAAGAGCTCCAGGGTCGGCTCTGTCTGTCCTTCCAATTAATCCCACATCCAGAACACCGGTTTACAAATTGAAAATATTTTCGCAAATACCTTGCGGCCCACGCCTTATTCGTAGCTGTTTGACTTTCATGCTGACCCTGGGGAGAACAGAAACCAGATCGAATCTGTGAAGAGATCACTTGGTTCGCAGCCAATGGCATGGATTATTCCCAAAGCTTTTCGGGGGGTTCCAAGAACAAAATTATTTGGTAGCAACGTTATTCTGCTACGTGCCTCCTAAAATCCCAAAGAGCTGCTGATTCAGTTCTAGAGAGGAATGATTGAGTCTGTCATCTGCACCTCCATAACTGTCTGGTTTGGTTCTGCAGCCCAACAAGACAGACACAGACTTCAGAGGATCATTAGAACTGCAGAAAAAACCATGGCTACCAACCTGCCTTCCATTGAGGACCTGTATACTGCACGAGTCAAAAAGAGGGCTGTGAAAATATTTACAGACCCCTCACATCGTGGAAATAAATTGTTTCAACTCCTACCCTCAAAACGACGCTATAGAGTACTGCACACCAGAACAACTAGATACAAGAACAGTTTTTCCCCCGAACACCATCACTCTGCTGAACAAATAATTCCCTCAACACTGTCAAATTTACTAAGCATATAACTATTATTCTTCTCTTCCTTACTAGTATCTAGCTCTTCCTGCTTATAATCATAACTATAACCATGTTGTTTGTATCTTTCAATTATATCGTTTTTATTTGTTTCCTAGTACGATTTGATAGCTTATTAGTAATCTTGACTATCATTAAGTGTTGTATCTTTTTATTCTCGATGAATATATTTTATTCTCTTTATGTACACTGAGCGCTTATGCACCGAAGACAAATTCCTTGTGTGTCCAATCACACATGGCCAATAAAAACTCTATTCTATTCTATTCTATTCTATTCTATTCTATTCTATTCTATTCTATTCTATTCTATTCTATTCTATTCTATTCTATTTTTTTTAAAAAATGAAGAAAACTTGGCCAAGTACATTTCAAGCTCTACAAGCAAAAGACATTCTGGAGTGATTTTTATTTCCGTTGGCATGCAATTTCTTTTCTTTCTCTTTGGAAAGGATTGGAGCCTTCCTAAATGATACAAGGATTTGTTTATGGAAGGATGAATAGTAATACTTTCCTAGGAAGCCTTTCGCTTAGTGTTATGTTGGGGAAAACATCTAGCTTTTTTTTTTTTTTTTACCATTTCTCCTTTAAACCGATGAAACGTAGATGTCTTCAGATCCTTGGAAAGGAGATGAGAACATTGGTGACCTTCTCTGTTGTTGTTGCATTCATTTACTGATGACGTAGACAAGGGGTCCATGCGAATATCCTGTTTTCTATTTGATCAACTTACATTAACCCTCAGGAGAAGCCAGGAGGCTTCCTCTCTTTCTGTACAATCATATGAAGACCTCAAATAGGATTCAACCTCTGATGATTCTTCTCCTTCTCCTCCTCTCCTCCTCCTCCTTCTCCTCCTCCTCCTTCTCCTCCTCCTCCTCTTCTTCTTCTTCTTCTTCTTCCTCCTCCTCTTCTCCTTCTCCTTCTCCTTCTTCCTCGTCTCCCTCCCCCTCCTCCACCTTCCCCTCCTCCTCCTCCCTCCTCCTCCTCCTCCTCCTCCCTCCTCCCCTCCTCCTCTTCCTCTCCCTCCCTCCCTTTCTTCTTCTTCTTCTTCTCCTTCTCCTTCTCCTTCTTCCTCCTCCCCTCCCCTCCTCCTTCTCCTCGTCCTCCTCTTCCTCTCCCTCCCTCCCTTTCTTCTTCTTCTTCTTCTTCTTCTTCTTCTTCTTCTTCTTCTTCTTCTTCTTCTTCTTCTTCTTCTTCTTCTTCTTCTTCTTCTCCTTCTCCTTCTCCTTCTCCTTCTCCTTCCATATCTGTCATCAGACGTTAGCGATCCTATTTTTATCAACAGCCTCATGAAACAGTGCTGTTGAGTTTTATCCAAACCAGTCATGGACTTGGTTTGCCTTCAATCTTTCCTTGGAGGATTAAGTGTCGTATTTTTCCAGGTGTCGCATCGCATGTCCAAAATATTCTAACTTTCCCTTTTTTATGGTTTGGGTGATTTCCCTTGGCTTTCCCAGGCGGCTTATCACCTCCTCATTTCTGATTTTGTCAACCCAACATCTAGGTAACTGCCGCTCGTAAATCCACATTTCAAATGCTCCTAGTATCTTCAAGGGGCTTTCTGTCAGAGGCCAACTCTCCACAAGTTTTTTCTGCTTAAGGAAAATCATGTCATGAGGTTATCTGCATAGTCGTCAGGATTTTGACCTTGACTTGATGGCTCTTTAACTTTTAACCTTTAAGCACCTGAAAGAATATTCCATAGTTGAGCAAGACTATTGTTCCAGGAAGCAGGATATAGAAAGAGGAAAGCCAGATTCCCATTGAAAGTTTAGAAAATAATAAGAAGCCATGGAAATAATTTACCAAAGGAAGTTCGGAGCTTCCTTCACTGAAAAAGTTCAAGCAGAGGCAAGACAAAAAGCTATCCCGGATGATTTTATTTGGATTCTTCCACTGAACAACAAGAGGATTAGACTTAGTAGTAACTGTGAGAGGGATCTTGGAGTCCTAGTGGACAACCATTTAAATATGAGCCAGCCGTGTGCAGCAGCTGCCAAAAAAGCCAACACAGATCTGGGCTGCATCAACAGAGGGATAGAATCAAGATCACGTGACGTGTTAATACCACTTTATAATGCCTTGGTAAGGCCACACTTGGAATACTGCATTCAGTTTTGTTCGCCAAGATGTAAAAAGGATGTGGAGATGCTAGAAAGAGTGCAGAGAAGAACAATGAAGATGATTGGGGGACTGAAAGCTACAACATATGAAGGAACGGTTGCAGGAACTGGGGATGTCTAGTTTAATGAAAAGAAGGACTAGGGGAGATATGATAGCAGTCTTCCAATATCTCAGGGGCTGCCCCAAAGAAGAGGGAGTCAAACTATTCTCCAAAGCACCTGAGAGCAGGACAAGAAGCAATGGGTGGAAACTTATCAAAGAGAGAAGCAACCTAGAACTAAGGAGAAATTTCCTGACAGTGAGAACAATTAATCAGTGGAACGACTTGCCTCCAGAAATTGTGAATGTCCCAACACTGGAAGTTTTTAAGAAGATGTTGGATAACCATTTGTCTGAAGTGGTGTAGGGTTTCCTGACTAAGCAGAGGGTTGGACTAGAAGACCTCCAAAGTCCCTTACGATTCTGTTATTCTATTCTATTCAATCTTTCCAGTACTAGGATTATATGCCTTTACGCATTAACATTTGCAATCGTCACAGCCCGCAAGCAAGTCTCTTCAAGGGCAAAATCCTATCTGAATTTTATTTTACTTTTATGTCCCCCTTCGACTAAGAGGTGATGCCCTTATGGGCAGAGCTCGCTTTCTATCCCAATTGTGGAAAATAAGATCCTTTAAAAATACATTCCACTGCCTTATGGGTTTCGTGAAAGGCGTAAGCTTCAGGAGTCACAAGGGAAATACAGCAGCCCAGCTAGACCTGAGGCATTAGAAGCTGGTCAAAGAGATCAGATATGACAACCATCTTTCGGCAAAGTAAAAAATAGAAAAGCAGAAGAGTAATTATCGAAGGAGTCATGGTCAACTTTCACCCCATGGTTAGCGGGGTGGGGGTGGGGAGATAATATCTTTGGGGTAAGACATCTTGCCACGTAGCAATTGATGATCTCCGCTGCCTTTTCATTTGGGGCATTAGAAGCATTTCTGCTCCTTTGTGGTCTTTCAAGGAAAGTAAAAAATCCTACTCTAGTCTAAATCTCTGGGATTGCCACTAACTATATTGTTGTTGTTGTTGTTAGTTGTGAAGTTGTGTCTGACCCATCGCAACCCCATGGACAACATTCCTCCAGGCCTTCCTGTCCTCTTCCATCTCCTGGAGTCCATTTAAGCTCATGCTGACTGCTTCAGTGACTCCATCTAGCCACCTCGTTCTCTGCTGTCCCCTTCTTCTTCTTTGCTCTCCATCGTTCCCAGCATTCAGCTCTTCTCCAGGGAGTCCTTCCTTCTCATTAGGTGGCCAAAGAATTTGAGTTTCCTCTTCAGGACCTGGCCTTCTAAAGAGCAGTCAGTCAGGGTTGATCTCCTCTAGAACTGACTTGTTTGTTCACCTTGCAGTCTAAGAGACTTGCAGGGGTCTTCTCCAGCACCAGAGTTCAAAGGCCTCAATTCTTTGGCGCTCAGCCTTCCTTATGGTCCAACTTTCACAGCCATACATTGCAACTACCAACGTAGATACTCTAATGTGGAACCATCAATGCTACTAATTTTTAAAGGGCTTGGCATTGGGAATTGTTCCTGATCTTTCGTTTTATTTACGCATTTTATTTACACCTGATGACTAATAAATTTTGGCCGTATATGTAGGCGGAAGGGCAGGAGATCTTCAAAATATCAACCCACATTTCCTACAGAGACAGATATTGCCAGTTCTACTAGATCCGTGATGGCAAACCTATGGCACACGTAGCCATATCAGTGGGCATGCGAGCTCAGTTCCGGTGAGACCGGAAGTTGGCAAATGGGCTGTTTTCGGCCTCCAGAGGGTCTCGGGGGGAGGGGGAGTTTGGAAGACCATTTTCGCTTTCCTCAGACTCCTAGAAAGGCTCTGGAGACTGGAGACAGCAAAAAACGGGCCTTCTGGTCCCACCAGAAGTTGGCAAATGGGCCGTTTCTGGCCTCTGGGGGGAGGGGGGGTGGGGAAGGCCATTTTCTCCCTCCCCAGACTCCTAGAAAGGCTCTAGAGCCTGGTGAGAGAGAAAAACGGGCCTATCGGGCCATCGCGTGCCAGGAGCGGGGGGTGGAGTGGGGTAGGGTCACGAGCACATGTGTGGGGGCGGGGCACATAGAATCATGGGTGTGGGCATGTGCGCGCGCAATCCCACCCCTCCTGGCAGCAGTGGTAAAAAGGTTACCCATGTCGTGTCCCACTCCTCCGCTGACGGCCGGGTCAGGGAAATCCGAATCAGGCCTGCCTCTGCAACTCTGCCAAAGTCCTAGCAAAGTCCTCAGGGCAGGCAGGAGACCAGAAAGTGACTTCAGCAAGATATGTTTAGACTTTGCCTGACTCAGAGAATGCCAGAAAGCAGATCCTTTATATAGGCCATGGGGTGTGGCTCCATGACTCAGCACTTATCCAGGCCTGCCCCTCCCTTCCTTCTGTTGCCTCCGCCTATCAAGTCTTCTGACGCGAGGGTCACTCCAGTCTGCAGCAGTTGGCAATTGACCTCCCTCAGGCTCACATGCTGTGGAGGAGGGGGAGGGGTCTAGTTGCTCTGTTTGCCTGGGCATGGAGCCAGAGCTGGGGGCTGGAGGTATTTCCTCCTCTTCAGCCTGTCTGGGTGTGGAGCCAGGGCTGGGGCCGGGAGGCATACTAGGACATTCCTCCATGTTCGGAAACAGACAAGAAGGCCCCGGCTGTGGTGAGATCGGATGAGACACAACAACCCATCACTGTACTAGATAGACCAGCCAAGGAATCAACTGCGCAACTAGGCAAAAGTGCAGGCAGACCTCAACTTTCAACCATTTGTTTACTGACCATTTGAAGTTACAATGGCAGTGAAAAAAGTAATCCATGTCCATTTTTCACACTTAGGACCATTGTGGACATGTCATTAAAAATTCAAACGCTTGGTAACTGACTCATATTTATGACGGTTGCAGTTTTTCCTGGGGTCATTTGATCCCCTTTTGTGAACTTTCTGACCAGCAGAAACAATGGGGAAGACAGATTCACTTCACAGCCCTGTTACTGACTTCACAATGGCAGCGATTCCCTTAACACCTCTCACAATACTTGACAACACAGTATCAACAGTAGAAACCTTCAAATTTCTGGGTTCTATCATATCGCAAGATCTCAAATGGACATCAAAAACATCATTAAAAAAGGACAACAAAGAATGTTCTTTCTGCGCCAACTCAGTAAGCTCAAACTACCCAAGGAGCTGCTGATTCAGTTCTGCAGAGGAATTATTGAGTCTGTCATTTGCACCTCTATAACTGTCTGGTTCGGTTCTGCAACCCAACAAGAAAAACACAGACTTCAGAGGATAACTAGAACTGCAGAAAAAATAATTGCTACCAACCTGCCTTCCATTGAGGACCTGTATACTGCACGAATCAAGAAGAGGGCCCTGAAAATATTTGCAGATCCCTCGCATCCTGGACATAAACTGTTTCAACTCCTACCCTCAAAACGACGCTACAGAGCACTGCACACCAGAACAACTAGACACAAGAACAGTTTTTTCCCCAACGCCATCACTCTGCTAAACAAATAATTCCCTCAACACTGTCAAACTATTTACTGAATCTGCACTACTATTAATTGTCTCATAGTTCCCATCACCAATCTCTTTCCACTTACGACTGTATGACTGTAACTTTGTTGCTGGCAATCCTTATGATTTATATTGATATATTGACCATCATTTGTGTTGTAAATGTTGTACCTTGATGAACGTATCTTTTCTTTTATGTACACTGAGAGCATATGCACCAAGACAAATTCCTTGTGTGTCCAATCACACTTGGCCAATAAAATTCTATTCTATTCTATTCTATTCTATTCTATTCTATTCTATTCTATTCTATTCTAACAACCGTGGCAAGAAAAGTCGTAAAATTTAGCAAAACTCACTTCACAAGTGTCTCACTTAGCAACAGAAATTTGGAGCTCAATTGTGGTCGTACGCTGACGACTACCTGTATTTCACATCAGTTTTTCCATCTGTAAAATGGGGAATAATCCGGTTCTTTCTCATAGATGCACTGAAACCATCAATTGCATTAAATATGTTCCAGGTTTAAGTGGAGTCACTTTCTTGTGAGATACAAATATGGTAAATAAACAAATGAACAATAGAACAGAACAGAACAGAACAGAACAGAATAGAATAGAATAGAATAGAATAGAATAGAAAAGAAATTAGGTATAGAATAGAATAGAACAGAAATAAAGAATAGAATAGAAATGAATAGAATAGAACAGAACAGAACAGAATAGAATAGAATAGAATAGAATAGAATAGAAAAGAAAAGAAATTAGGTATAGAATAGAATAGAATAGAAATAAAGAATAGAATAGAATAGAATAGAAATAAAGAATAGGATAGGATAGGATAGAAAAGAAATTAGGTATAGAATAGAATAGAATAGAAAAGAATTTAGGTATAGAATAGAATAGAATAGAATAGAATAGAATAGAATAGAAATAAAGAATAGAATAGAATAGAATAGAATAGAAAAGAAAAAAAGAAATTAGGTGTAGAATAGAATAGAATAGAATAGAAAAGAATTTAGGTATAGAATAGAATAGAATAGAATAGAATAGAATAGAATAGAAATGAATAGAAATGAATAGAATAGAATAGAATAGAAAAAAGAAATTAGGTATAGAATAGAATAGAAATAAAGAATAGAATAGAATAGAATAGAATAGAAATAAAGAATAGGATAGGATAGGATAGGATAGGATAGGATAGGATAGGATAGGATAGGATAGGATAGGATAGGATAGGATAGAAAAGAAATTAGGAATAGAATAGAATAGAATAGAAAAGAATTTAGGTATAGAATAGAGTAGAATAGAATAGAAATAAAGAATAGAATAGAGTAGAATAGAATAGAATAGAATAGAATAGAAAAGAAAAGAAATTAGGTGTAGAATAGAATAGAATAGAATAGAATAGAATAGAATAGAATAGAATAGAAAAGAATTTAGGTATAGAATAGAGTAGAATAGAATAGAAATAAAGAATAGAATAGAATAGAATAGAATAGAATAGAATAGAAAAGAAAAAAAAAGAAATTAGGTGTAGAATAGAATAGAATAGAATAGAAAAGAATTTAGGTATAGAATAGAGTAGAATAGAATAGAAATAAAGAATAGAATAGAATAGAATAGAAAAGAAAAGAAATTAGGTATAGAATAGAATAGAATAGAATAGAATAGAATAGAATAGAATAGAATAGAATAGAATAGAATAGAATAGAATAGAATTTTTATTGGCCAAGTGTGATTCGACACACAAGGAATTTATCTTGGACACACAAGGAATAAGTCTATGACTTCACCTAGAATTTTTCCTTAGTTTGGAGGAAAAGGACAATGCTTAAAATCGAAGAACCTCTTTTCAAAATTGAGTGAAGCCAATTCTGAAGCCACTCGTCTGGGATGTTTTAAGTTGAATTTCTTCACTGGGCCAGAGATTGGGCTCAATTGCCCAACCAACCTCTTCTGACTTCATAATTCTTTGATGCCTTTGTTCCACTTGACATCAACTAGCATGGTTGCTTGGTGGGGGAGCAGTTAGATATTCCTTTTGAAGTGGAAAAAGTGTAGCTCCATCTCTTCAATCCCTCAAAATGTGTTAAGTCACATCCGTGGCTGCCCCAAGATCCCCCCCCTCCCAATCCTCATGTTGACCCATGGTGTAGTTGATGTGTCTTCATCTCACCGCATTTTTGTATGCCTGACTGTTGTGGTTTGCAAGTCCCAGTTTAGGGCTTAACGCGACTTAGTTAATAAACCATGAGCAAACAAACCTCAGCTTAGTGAGATGTAAACATGTCGCTTTATGCGTGTCTAAACAACTGATGTCTCAGCTGGTCACCCACCAGAGTACACAAGTAAACCAACGTGATGTAAACGCGATGTGTTTTTGATGTAAGGTAGTAATTATGGATGTTGCTATGGTAATTGTGATTAAGTTTTTGTCCGATTGCATCGTCTTCTAGAAGTATTTAGAATAGAATAACAGAGTTGGAAGGGACCTTGGAGGTCTTCTAGTCCAACCCCTGCTTAGGCAGGAAACCCTACACCATTTCAGACAAATGGATGTCCAATCTCTTCTTAAAAACTTCCAGTGTTGAAGCATTCACAACTTCTGGAGGCAAGTTGTTCCACTGATTAATTGTTCGCATTGTCGGGAAATTTCTCCTTAGTTCTAGGTTGCTTCTCTCCTTGATCAGTTTCCACCCATTGCTTCTTGTCCTGCCCTCAGGTACTTTGGAGAACAGCCCGACTCCCTCTTCTTTGGGGCAGCCCCTGAGATATTGGAACACTGCTATCATGTCTCCCCTAGTCCTTCTTTTCATTAAACTAGACAGACCCAGTTCCTGCAACCGTTCTTCATGCTTTAGCCTCCAGTCCCCTCATCATCTTCATTGTTCTTCTCTGCACTCTTTCTAGAGTCTCCACATCTTATTTTACATCACAACGACCAAAACTCAGTTTACAACCATCAACTTACTGACCGTTTGAAGTCCCAACGGAACTTCCAACTGAAAAAAGTGACCCATGACCATTTTTCACACTTACGGCCATTGTGGTCATGTCATCAAGATTCAGACGCTTGGCAACTGACTCATATTTATGACGGTGGCAGCTGTCCTGGGGTCACGTGATCCCCTTTTGCGACTTTTCTGACCAGCAAAGTCAATAAGGAAGCCGGATTCACTTAACGACCGTGTTACGAACATCACAGCTGCAGTGATTCTCTTAACAACTGTGGCAAGAAAGATTGTAAAATGGGGGTAAAATTCACCTGGCAACTGTCTCGCTTAGCCACATACATTTTGGGCTCGGCTGTGGTTGTAAGTCAAGGACTACTGGAATATACGCCGCCAAATCACATATGATATGCCTATTGTTCTAAGCAGGTTTTCCCATTCCCGGCTGTCACTTGCAAACTATAATTACTCAATGGAGAGAGTTCACTAAGTGAAGGCTTCCTGTTTTATTCTTAACTTTCCTGCTTAAACACGGAGGAAAGAGAACTGGCCCCCAGGTGACTGTAAACTGACCGGCTCAACTTGTCCCCAGCTCTATTTTTATCCAGACAAAAGAAGTTTGGAATACTTTGCCAAGTTGTTTAAATCAGAGTTTCCCAGACCTGCAGCGGTAGCCAAAAAAGCCAATGCAGTCCCTAAATTGCATTAACAGGGGGATAAAATCAAGATCAAGGCAGGTGCTGTTACCATTCTTTGTAAGGCCACACCTAGAATCCTGCATCCAGTTTTGGCCACCACAGTATAAGACTAGACTAGACTAGAATTCTTGAAGTGTAACCTCAGGGTTTAGCTACGAATAGAATAGAATAGAATAGAATAGAATAGAATAGAATAGAATAGAATAGAATAGAATAGAATAGAACAGAATTCTTTATTGGCCAAGTGGGATTGGACAAACAAGGAATTTGTCTTTGGTGCATATGCTCTCAGTGTACATAAAAGAAAAGATACATTAGTCAAGAATCATAAGGTACAACACTTAATGATAGTCATAGGGAACAAATAAGCAATCAGGAAACAATATCAATGTAAATCGTAAGGATACAAGCAACAAGGTACAGTCATACCTTGGGAGGAGATGGGTGATGGGAACAATGAGAAGATTAATAGTAATGCAGACTTAGTGAATAGTTTGACATTGTTGAGGGAATTATTTGTTTAGCAGAGTGATGGTGTTGGGGAAAAACTGTCGTTGTGTCTAGTTGTTCTGGTGTGCAGTCCTCTATAGTGTCGTTTTGAGGGTAGGAGTTGAAACAGTTTATGTCCAGGATGCGAGGGGCCTGTAAATATTTTCCCAGCCTCTTTTTGACTCGTTCAGTCAAGAGGATTGTCACTAAAACCCAATCTTTTCCTAAAATATAGTTCATCTGTTTTCCTCTTATTCCTTGATCGCTGCTTCATTTCTGGGGATGCTAACCAGATTTCTCATTGCTGCCTCATTTTTTCAGCTGTGTAGAATTAAAGCCTTCCTTGGCTCACTAGCCCAGCCTTCTCATCCCACCGAAAGCTGGCAAACAGGCTGTTTCCGGCCTCTGAAGGGCTTCTGGGTGGGGTGGGGTGATGGGGAAGGCTGTTTTTGCCCTCCAAGAGAGCCTTGGGAGGGTGAAAAACAAGCTAGTGGACCCACCATGCCATCGCGTGCCAAAGGTGGGTTTCGGCAGGTTCTGACCAGTTCTGGAGAACTGGTAGCTGAAATTTTGAGTAGTTCGGAGAACCGGTAGTAAAAATTCTGACTGGCCCCAACCCCCATCTATTCTCTGCCTCCCGAGTCCCAGCTGATTGGGAGGAAATGGGGATTTTGCAGTAAGCTTCCCCTGGAGTGGGGAGGGAATGGAGATTTTGCAGTATCCTTCCCCTGCCACGCCCACAAAGCCATCCCACGCCCACCAAGCCACACCCACAGAACCGTTAGTAAAATTTTTTGAAACCCACCACTATCGCGTGCCAATGGGGAGTGTGTGTGTGTGTGTGTGGGGGCAACGCACATTGAATTATGGGTGTGGGCTTCACGACTGTTCCAGCTTCTCTCGTGGCCCCTTGGGAAAATTAACGGCCCACCGCTGCTCTAACAGGACTCAGGTTGAGAAAGGTGAAGTTAGATAATGGACATATTCTGAAAAGGGCTTGTTTTTCTCCGCAGCTTCATACATTAGATCATCAATTAGGCACGGTTCACGAGCTGCTGTGGAGGGAGGCATTTAATTCCTTCATTTAGCATTGTGTTTTTCCAGTTCAGGAAGCAAAGTCCATTTCAAGCAAGCCAACGCTAAAAAGTTTGAAATAAGCATCCATTAAAAAGATAACCCATCCTGGTGTTATGCTTGTCACTCTCTCCTCTGCGCCCGTTATTTAAGAATCTCATTTTTTTAATAGATCCAATTAAGGCTCCTACTGATTAATCAGGATAGGGCTGTGCTCATAGGCGTTGGGGGAATATTCCATGAATTTAAAGCACCCAGATGAAGGGTTGAGGTATCTTTTTAGCTCTGTGTAGAAGACAGCAGGTGAGAGAACGGGAGGCAAGGACGCTATTGTTACTCAGAGGGAAAGCAATTTGAAATGGAGACCAACTCTCATAAAAATAAGTCCTCTTCATTCAGGGAAGAAAAAGCAGGGGAGAAGAGAAGAGAGTAGAGGAGAGACGGTTACAGAATGGAAGGGCAGGGGAGGAGAGGAGGGGAGGAGAGGGGAGGAGAGGAGATTACAGAATGGAAAGGGAGGAGAGAGGATAGAGGGAAGGGAGGAGAGGAGAGAAGGGGAGGGGAGGAGATTACAGAATGGAAGGGCAGAGGAGGAGAGGAGGGAGGAGGGAGGAGGAGATTACAGAATGGAAAGGGAGGAGAGGATAGAGGAAGGGAGGAGAGGAGAGAAGGGGAGGGGAGGGGAGGAGATTACAGAATGGAAGGGCAGGGGAGGAGAGGAGGGGAGGAGAGGGGAGGAGAGGAGATTACAGAATGGAAAGGGAGGAGAGAGGATAGAGGGAAGGGAGGAGAGGAGAGGAGAGAAGGGGAGGGGAGGAGATTACAGAATGGAAGGGCAGAGGAGGAGAGGAGGGGATGGGAGGAGGAGATTACAGAATGGAAAGGGAGAAGAGAGGAGAAGAAAGGGAGGAGAAGAGAGGAGAGGAGGGGAGGAGATTAGAGAAGGGAAGGGGAGAGGAGGAGAGGAGGGGATGGGAGGAGAGGAGATTACAGAATGGAAAGGGAGAAGAGAGGAGAGAAGAAAGGGAGGAGAAGAGAGGAGAGGAGGAGGGAGGGAGGAGAGGAGAGAGAGGAGAGAAGATTACAAAATGGAAGGTGAGAGGAGGGGAGGGGAGGAGGGGAGAGGAGAGAAGAGAAGATACCAGGAGGAGAGGGGAGGAGAGATGGAAGAGGAGAGGACAGGACAGGACAGGAGAGAAAATTATAGAATGAAAGGGGAGGGGAGGGGAGGGGAGGAGAGGAGAGGAGACAAGAGAAGAGAAGAGAAGAGAAGAGAAGAGAAGAGAAGAGAAGAGAAGAGAAGAGAAGGAAAGAAGATTACAGGAGGGGAGAGGAGGAGAGGAGAGATGGAAGAAAGGAGAGGAGAGGAGAGTAAATTACAGAATGAAAGGTGAGGAGAGGAGAGGAGAGAAGAGAAGAGAAGATTACAGGAGGGGAGGGGATGAGAGGAGAGATGGAAGAGAGGAGAGGAGGGGAGAGGAAAGATGAGAAGGATAATAGCAAAACAGCTCTGTACTCTATGAGTAAATATCCATAGACATACTAAGACAGTGCTGTGGGAATCAGGTGTTCACCAAAGTGATGGCAGGGGGGAAGAAACCGTCTTTGTGTCTAGTTGTTTTGGCATGCAATGCCCTATAGTGGCATCCCCAGGGGAAGAGTTGAAACAGTTTATGTCCCTAAACTGTCCCTAATGTTTACTTTCTCAGCCCTCTTTCTGACCAGTGTATAGGTCAGGGATCGGCAACCCGGGGCTCTGGAGCCGCATGTGGCTCTTTCATCCCTCTGCTGCGGCTCCCTGTCGCTGGTCGGCTCCACAATTGATAGGGCTTTCGGTTAGGACAAGTAGAAGAAAAAGAGTGCCACGCTAGGAGGAGACTCTATGGTGGAGGAACCGGACTTCCGATTGGCAGAGGAAAAAGGACGCCACGCTAGGAGGAGACTCTATGGTGGGGGAACCGGACTTGTGGTCGGCTCCAGAATTGAACAGGGGTTTCTGGTTAGGACCTTTGTGGCTCTTTGAGTGTTTAAGGTTGCCGACCCCTGATCTAGGTCCTCGAAGGAAGGAAGGCAGCGGGGTGCCTTTATTTCTCACTCTCACCCCGCCCCCCCTGCACATTTCCCTATGATTCCAGCACCTTTGCTAAATGATCATCAGAAAGTCCAGCCATGCCTGCATGGTCAAGGCAGAATAGATTTGAAAGTCAGCATTCACATAGAGAAATCTTATTCCTTCCTGGCTGTTGCTAAGAGTCTTAGAACTCTGTGGAAGAGCGGTGGTTAGGCATTTCGGGAGCTGTCATCCCAAATGACATGGAGGTGATATAAATGCAGGTAGTCCTCGACTTAGAACCATTCATTTAGTGACTATTGAAAAAAAAAAAGACCTATGAGCATTTTTCGTGTTGCAGAAAAAATGCTCCCCATAGTCACATGACCACTTGGCAACTGGCATGTATTTATCACAGTTGCACTGTTCCAGGGTTATGGGATCACTTTATGCAACCATCCCCAGCCTGCTTCTGACAAGCAAAGTCAATGTGGGAAGCTTAATGACCAAATGCAACACAATGCAATGCAACTCAACCCCACCCAACCCCACCCAATCCAACGGAACTCAAGTCAACTCAACACAGCTTTACAACTGCTGTGATTCACTTCACTGTGGCAAGAAAAGTAGAATGGGACAAAGCCTACTTAACAACTGTCTTGCTTAGCAATGGAAATGTTGGACTCAAATTGAGGACTACCTGTAGCATAAAATGAATTTCGCATCCTACCTCTCCACCTGGACTTCGACATCTCTCATTCCCATCTTGGCTTCAGCATTGCCGTTGAGTTCCTTGCTGTCACCCTTCAGAAGATCCAGCACAGGCTCAATCTCCTTGAGCAGTTCACTGTTCTCAACACTGCCATTCAGGCAGTGGTCAGGAATATCCTGGTTTCCTTTCAGAGTGTCCTTGGACACGTTGCTGGCTACCATGCCGTTGATGTGCACCAGATTTTCTTCCCCTTGCCCATTCTCCCGGGCACACCGGGAGCTGACGGAACCCCCCATGGTATGTTCTTCCCCCTGTTGCTTGTCTTTGGTGCGGATGCTCAGAGCAGATGCCTGATCACCTACGGTTGGCGTCCCACACAGAGGTCTGGTGACTCGGATGGTCTTTGGCGTCCCGTCTCCAGCAAAGGTTGTCTCTAGGTGAGTGGTGAAGCCCTCTGGGCCTCTTAAGATGAGAACAACATAAGTTTCTGAAGCGATGCTTCTGAGGACTCCTAAGGCCGCATCATAGTTCATATCAACCAGGGGCTTCCCATTGACCGCTAGGATAATATCTCCTGTCTGAATAAGGCCACTTTGTTCTGCTGCCCCTCCTCGGATCAAGTCAGAGATGATCACGGGGGGCTTGTTGACTCGTTCCTTCACCAGGAACCCAAGGCCACCCACCTTCCGTTTGAAGAGCTTCACCGAGATTACATTTGGTTGAATCTGTTGGACACTGAATACATTCTCTTCCATTGTAGTCCCGAAATTGTCCAGACCTCGAGGATCTCAACAGTTACAGAGATGGACTCTCCGTTTGTCCACGGTTGAGCCACAAACCTCTAACGAACAAGAGAGACAGAGTAGAAGGTTTTATATCTGTTTGCAAGCTGGGAAAAGCCGACCTTCTTCAACTCTTGATAAAAGATAAAATTCGTAGGTCATGCAGGCATCTCTGCAGATCTGGTCCAGCTCGTTTTCATTCCCTAGAAGGCAACAAAGCCATCCATCCTACATGAAATGAACGGAAAACTCCATTGGACATCTTCTGGCTCAACAGATGGCTGGAGAAGACAGCGCTTGCCAAGCATTCTTCGGTGTCTTGGGACGTGGGATTTGCTTCACATCTTCTTTACCTACAGAGAGAGAGAGGGTGGGAAGAAGAGACAGAAAAAATAAAATAAAAAATATCAGACTGGCTTAGACATTCGAGATGGGCAAAATAGACTAAAACCAAGAACATCTAGCAGGGCAGAGCAGAAACTGTTGTGAAATTGTTGAAAGTCACATTGTGGCTCACCAGCGGCCAGCAGAGCCGGCAGCAGAATCAGACAGTGAAGAGTGTGGGGAGGAACGTGGGCCAGTCCTGGAGTCTGGGGAAGGCTCAGACAAGGGCTCTGCATCAGAGACAGAGACAGGGGGCCAAGGCCATCTGGTAGTTCTTTGCTGCCTCCAGAATCTCCGGAGTCTGACATCAGCAAGACAGAAGAACAGCGGGAGCCTGTTCCCAGTGTGTGCATGAGCAGAGTTGCCAGGAGACAGGAACAATTGAGGAAACAGGGTCGACTTGGGAGTAAGACTTGGAGATGATTGGCCCCTCCCATAAGACATAAAAGAGGAGTGAATGGGACGTTAGCTTTTGCAGGAAGCAATTACTTCATCTGCTCAGTAAAAGCTCTGGAAAAGCTCTGTTTGACTCTGTGCTAAGTTTGGCCTTGCCCTGGCGTGTGGCAATTAGTTCTCTGGCAGCATTCCAAGGGAGATAAGGTGGGTGTTTGTAAACACTCCCCTGATAAGACTGTTTGAGAAGACTTTTGGACTGGGAAGGACAATAATTCACAGCCGTTTGAATTACTTTCTAAGGAAGCCTAGGTCAGAAAAGTCACAAGTTTTTGGTGAAGTATAGGAAGACCACATCCCCACGCGGCCTGTCTCTTAGTCCTAATTTTTTTTTGGTAGAGTTTAACATTTTTAATTTGCATAACTTTAATATTCAAATTAATTTTTTTTTCTATTTCTGGAAGCCTCCCATGGTCGCCTTCTAAGAAAGAAGGGTAGCTCAAAATTTTTAATAAACAAACAAATAATAATAATGAAAAAACAAACGGAGGACTTTGAGCTCCAGCATTTTGGGTAGGAGACAAATGTTCCTCTTTGATTGCACTTCAGCCAGGTTTTATCTACTATCCCACGGAACTGATTCAATCATTTGTTATTTTTCACTTGAATAATATTGCCTATTGTGGTTCTTTTTTTTAAAAAAAAATTATTTTGAGGTCACTTCCAAGCTTCCGAGGTCAGTTTTGTATGCTTGGTGGTGGGTATCAATAATTGTAATAAATAATAATTAGAACGAGCCTTGGAAAAAAATAACAGTGGGCTTTCAACGCAAAAGCTTTGTGAGCTAATTAGCAGGTACCGTATAGACTAACAACAGGAAATCTGGGCCAGCAGAATGTTTGACTGAACAGAGAATGAGGCTATTAATTTTCATGTTTACAAGAAACGTACCACGTTTGAGGCATGTTTTGCTTTGGGGAAATAATAGAGGACTAGATTAAAAGAAAGTCTTCTGTTGATGAAAGCTGCCGTGATTAAATCAGGCTGTAGAGAGACAGAAAGGTAGAATACGGAATAAGGGAGTTGGTAGGGACTTTGGGAGGTCTTCTACTCAGGGGTGGGGCTACTGGAGGTTCGCAGGGGTTCGGGAGAACCTCTAGCTAAGATTCTGTGCTGTTCGGAGAACCCCCAAATCCCACTCCTGGCTGACCCCGCTCCTCCTAGGAGTCCCCACGCGGCCAGTTTGGATGCAGGCAAGTGCAGGGCGCGCGGGGCGGCTTTGGGAAGGTGAAAAACGGGCCCATTTCCGGCCTCCGGAGTCTGGGGAGGTCATTTTCGCCCTCCTGCAGGCTTAAGGAAAGCCTGCAGAGCCCGGGGAAGGCAAAAAAGGCCCCTTGGCATGGTGCAGGCCATGCCCACCATGGCCACATCCACCAGCAACCGGGCTGAGAACCCCTTGCTAAATTTTTTGAAGCCCACCCTTGCTTCTACTCTAATCCCCTCCCCAAGCAGAATACCCTATACCAGGGGTCTGCAAACTTGGTTCTTTTAAGACTTGTGGACTTCAACTCCCAACTCCCTGGCTGAGGAACTCTGGGAGTTGAAGTCCACAAGTCTTAAAAGAACCAAGTTTGCAGACCCCTGCCCTATACCATGCCAGACAAATGGCCGTCCAACCTCTTCTTGTGGATGGAGCACCAACAACTTCTGGAGGCAGGCTGTTCCACTGATTAATTCTTCTCACTGTCAGAATATTTCTCCTTAAAATTCGAGGTTGGATATCTCTCTCTGATAATCTTCCGTCCATTATCTTTTGTCCTGGATGATAGATTCCAATCGCTTACTCTTATTTATTGCTGAATGCAAGAAGCAGCCAATAAGCAGCTAATTAGTGTAGATGAAAGTCAGGATTTTTTAGGAGCGTACGAGGCAAAGCTGGTGAAGATGTCAAATTATACGGAGCTGCCGGTCGGTATTGTCAACATATTTTGGAACAGAAAAGACTTTTTGTGAAAGTAAGAAGAAGGCTATGATGGAGCCACTATTCTCGAACGAGTGGGGTAGGGATTAGGGTGCTGTCCAGTGGCTGAATGTGAACAAGAAAAGGAAATAATAATAGAGAATATACATAGCTGAGCATTGAATTGTTGAGCTCTTTGTGTTCTCAGAGCTTGGTTGTTTTCCTGCAGATATTTTTTTTTTTATCAAATACTTTTATTTTTTTTAAAAAACAATAACACATAACAAACACTAACATAAAACATACATTCTTTCTTTATAACAGTTTTGTATCGGTATTCCTCTATTATTTACATTTCCCCCCTCTCGTTTTCTTTAATTATACTTATCTTTTTGTCCCATTATCCCTTATTTCCCTATATATTCCATCATACCTATCATTATAACAATATATTTTCTTTCATGCACTAACCCCTTTTTTGGTGACCTTTCCCCCTTTTTTGTCATTTACCATTTCTAATTTCTATCCAGTTAGACAATTTATTCCATACTATATAATATTCCATATCTTCCTTTTCTTTTATCTCCTTTGTTAATTTATCCATCTCAGCACAGTCCAGAATTGTCCTTATCACTTCCTCCTCCAATGGTATATTCTCGTTTTTCCAGTTCTGTGCATAAGATATTCTTGCGGCTGTTATTATGTGTAGAATTAGATACCTTATTTCTGTACTATATTTCCTATTGAGAATTCCCAGCAAAAAGGTCTCTGGTTTCCAGTCTATGTGTTGGTCAGTTATTTCTTCCAGCTATTTTCTGATTTTGGCCCAATTTTTTTTTGCAGATATTTTGTTAGTAGGCTAGGCAACAATTAGCACTGATGATGTTACCTAGTTGGGTAATGAAACGTCTGCAAGAAAACAACAAAGCTGAGGGAGGACCAAGGACCCCTCATTTTAACCCTGAGCTAGAGATAGTCTCCTTTTCTAGTCAACAGCATCAGTGCATGGAACCTGTTGGTGAATTATCAGCCTGTAAATGACCAAGCTCAGAGGATATCAAGAAGCTATCACAAAAACACCTCTCGAATGGGGTCTTTCTATCTACAGCATGGATTTAGTTAGGAGCCTCTCAAAAAACCAAGAACATGTTTTGCGGGTGGGGGTGGGGAAGAGAGAAACATGTGTTGGGTTGGATGCATTCTCTCTACCATGAAGAAATTGTTGGAGCACATCCTATCCACCTGTTCCCATGGAAGTTTCTTTTTTTTTTTCATGTCAATGGAGAGAGAGGGGTGGAGAGAGGGAGAGAAACAGAGAGAGACAGGGAGACACACACAGAGAGAGGGAGAGAGAGAGAGAAACAGAGAGAGAGAGAGAAACAGAGACAGAGAGACAAACAGGGAGAGAGAGAGAGAAACAGGGAGAGACAGAGGGAGAGAGAGAGAGAGAGAGAGAGAGAAACAGACAGAGACAGAGACACACACACACGTAGAAAGACAGACTGACACAGACAGAGACAGAAACAGAGAGAGAGAGAGACACACACACACAGAGAGAGAGAGAAAGAGAGAGAGAGGGAGAGAGAGAGGGGTGGAGAGGGAGAGAAACAGAGAGAGACAGGAGACACACACAGAGAGAGAGAGAGAGAGAGAAACAGAGAGAGAGAAACAGAGACAGAGAGACAAACAGGGAGAGAGAGAGAAACAGGGAGAGACAGAGAGAGAGAGAGAGAGAGAGAGAGAAACAGACAGAGACAGAGACACACACACGTAGAAAGACAGACTGACACAGACAGAGACAGAAACAGAGAGAGAGAGAGACACACACACACAGAGAGAGAGAGAAAGAGAGAGAGAGGGAGAGAGAGAGGGAGACAGACAGAGAGAGAAACAGAGAAAAAGACAGAGACACAGACACAGAGAGAGAGGGGGTGGAGGGAGAGAAACAGAGAGAGACAGGGAGAGACAGAGGGAGAGACAGAAAGAGAGAGAGAGAGAAATAGAGAGAGAGACAGAAGACAGAGAGACAGACAGGGAGAGAGAGAGACAGAAACAGAGAGAGAGAGACACACACACACACACAGAGAGAGAGAAATAGAGAGAGAGACAGGGAGAGACAGAGAGACAGACAGGGAGAGAGAGAGAGAAACAGAAAGACAGAGACAGAGACAGAGAGAGAAAGAGACAGAGAGACAGAGACAGAAAGACAGAGACAGAGACAGAGACAGAAAGAGAGAGACAGAGACAGAGAGACAGAGAGACAGAGAGAGAGAGACAGAAACACACACACACAGAGACACACACACACACACAGAGAAAGAGGGACAGAAAGACAGACAGAGAGAGAAACAGAGAAAAAGACAGAGACACAAACAGACACATAGAGAGAGGGGAGGTGGAGGGAGAGAGACAGAGAGATAATGAATACCGTATATACTCGAGTATAAGCCGAGTTTTTCAGCACGTTTTTTGTGCTGAAAAACGTCCCCTCGGCTTATACTCGAGTATATACGGCTTATACTCGAGTTTTTTTTTTTCTTTTTTTCACATTATACCGGCCGGTGCGAACTTGGCGGGCTTTTGCTTTAGCGCGGGGAAGCCCTGCCGGTGCAGTGAGAGGGCGGGGCGGGGGAGCCGCCAGCCTTCTCGGCCGAGGGAGGGAGGGTTTCGCCGACCGGTAGGTGCCTCATTTCCCACCCTCGGCTTATACTCGAGTCCCCAGTTTACCCCAGTTTTTTGGGGTAAAATTGGGGACCTCGGCTTATACTCGGATCGGCTTATATTCGAGTATATACGGTAACTGTTCTCCTTCAAGGAAGTGTGTTTTTACCTATTCCCTAACAATAGCTTCAGGCATATGGCCTCTTCTGAATGAAGAATCTTTCCCTGCCCATCTTTCCCCTGACATCTGCTTGGTTTGAACAGAGAGAGAGGGAGAGAGAGAGAGAGGAAAAGAAAGTTTTCAAGCAATCTGACAACGTGATGGTCTCTAATAGGGCTGCATCCTGAGCAAAGAGTGTTGACGGGCAAGTGTTTCTGATTTGTGGCTGGCTGAGCCATCCGTTCCCTCACTAGGCTGGCAGATCAGGAAGAATATCTGATTGATTTGACCATTAATTGGAATTTCTAACAAGGCAGGTAGATAGGTTTGGGCACGCAGGGCAAATTAGACTAGGGATCTCCAACCTTGGCAACTTTAAGCCTGGAGGACCTCAACTCCAAGAATTCTGGGAGTTGAAATCCTCCCAGAGGATTCTGGGAGTTGAAATCCTCCAGGCTTAAAGTTGCCAAGGTTGGAGACCCCTGAATTAGATCAACTATCCTGACGTCTATGGAAGGTGGCATCATAGGGGAGGATGCAAGGCAGGCGTGAAGGAAGAGGGAGGGCTTTGGATTGTCCACTTATCTATCTGTCTGTCTGTATCTATCATCTATCTCTATCTATCTATCTATCTATCTATCTATCTATCTATCTATCTATCTATCTATCATCTATATCTATCTATCTATCATCTATCTATCTATCTCTATATCATTTATCTATAAAATAGACATTAATGGCTGTGTGTTGTGTCATTTTGAGGGGACAGCACATTTACACTGTTATACAAGCTGTACACTGATTACTTTACATTCTAGCCAAGTGTCATTTCCTCAATGTTGTCACATGAAAAGATAAATATTCACAAAATATAAGGGGGTGTACTCACTTCTGTGACATACTGTATATATATATGTCTCTGTGTGTATACATACACACACACACATAAATCCGTACAGTGATCATGAAAAGAGATCACCAATAAACATAATAATAATAATAATAGTAATAAAAACTTTCAGATGTCTGTGGTTTGGAGAAGAGAGGAGAATGTTCTGGTTTTTGAGGAAGAGAGGTGAAATGAAACATTGCTAAAGCAATCATGTTTTAGTTTCCAAGGATGAAAACCACAAATATATACTTTTTTTTTGTTTTAAATAAAGTACAGTTCTTTATGATATGAGAAGTTTACGAATTGCTCTATCTTAAACCATGGGATGACCACAGTTTGTTTAAGTAACCACCATGGGGAAGTATAGTTTTCTTAGATGCACAAATGAAAGTTAGACTTGCAAACTTGATTACGCATCATCAGGAATCACGTATCTTAGTAGTCATGGGTAAATTTACCTATATGTTTCTCGTTAAAAATAGAGAGCAACTTGAATATCTGGCAGAGATGTGATTCAAAAGAGTTATTTTCCAATTGCTTTGCTCCAGTAAAGGTCAGACCAAATTCAACACTAACATAAAAACACAACAGGTTCAATACTAAATTGGCACCAGATAACTTGGACCATTTGTGGCAATATAATGACTCATAGGGGACACGGTGGCTCAGTGGCTAAGATGCTGAACTTGTCGATCAAAAGGTTGGCAAGTTCAGCAGTTCAAATCCCCAGCGCCGCATAACAGGGTGAGCTCCCGTGACTTGTCCCAGCTTCTGCCAACCTAGCAGTTCGAAAGCACATAAAAATGCAAGTAGAAAAATAGGGACCACCTTTGGTGGGAAGGGAACAGCGTTCCATGTGCCTTTGGCGTTGAGTCATGCCCGGCCACATGACCATGGAGACGTCTCCGGACAGCGCTGGCTCTTCGGCTTTGAAACGGAGATGAGCACCGCCCCGGGAATGACTAGCACATATGTGCAAGGGGAACCTTTACCTTTAATGACTCTAAGCTGATGACGTACTTAACTTCACACACACACACCCCGTCTCTGTCTGTTCTTTTCCTACAGGGACTCCTCAAAACTTTGAATTTGAAAAACGTTGGTTCACATCTGAGTAAAGTTGACTGGCTTTGAGTAAAAGCCGGATAACCTTCCACTATCTGGATTCCAGATAGCTTCCAGATGTTGGAAGAGTTCTGCTTATCACTAAATCCACTTTGGACAACCTGAAGTACTGGGACGAGAAGATAAGAGCATCATTTCTAGAATTGGTTGAACATGAGATTCAGGTAAATCCCATGGGTGAAATAGACATTGGCAGATTTGATGCTCAATCAGTCTTCTATTTCCATATGAAAGAAGAAGCTATCAACTTTTTAAAAAATCCGCTGACAGTTTCCATAAAGAAGCGAAGCTCCAAACCGTAAGACTGGATGATATTACAGGAAGCATATAATTTTCCACCGTTCCTCAGTCAAATGTGCATTTAGACTCTAATAAGCAGTCTTCATTTTTTTTTTTTAAAGAAGACTTAATAAACCCGCCTCACCTTTGCCAGTGGTAGCATTCATCACACAATGCCCTAAAGGCATTAAAAAATGGTTTAAACAATTAAAAATGTTCTTATTGGGTTTGATGGTTGCCTTGTTGTATTGCCAGATGTTGCATCTAATTCTTTTTGGGGGTGGGGGGGATTTTCTGATCCATTGTTCTGGCTTCTTTCGTGAGGAAGAACAGCGGAAAAATGAAATTATTCACAGCAACAGGAATAAGGACAACAACTTAGAAGAGGCAGAAGGATTGGGTTTCACGTGTGAACTCTTGGCAGTTTTGCAAATCAGAGTTTATATGACTGAATGTCTGGGCCATCCCAAGATGACTGCAGTTTATTAAAGAAAACAAAATGACTTAGCACAAAGTGAAAACCCAAACTTACATGGTACACAATTCATACAAGACAAACTGCCATGGCAGCGGTGAGTCATATATATGCTCCTGGATGAAAATGTGATGAGTATTACCTGGGTGGCAATTAATTAATGTTGGCCATTCACATTAATCACTTGCGCTTATTTAACACAATTCTCCAGTACAGTGGCAAGCAAGTTTAGAATGAAAGAAAGAAAAAAAGAAAAAAAGAAAGAAAGAAAGAAAGGAAGGAAGGAAGGAAGGAAGGAAGGATGGACAAGAGAGTGGGAGGAAGGAAGGAAGAGGGAGAGGGAGGGAGGGGAAAAGAAAGAAAGAAGGAAAGAAAGAAGGAAGGAAGGAAGAGGGAGAGGGAGGGAGGAAGGAAGGAAGAGGGGGAGGGAGGAAAGAAAGAAAGAAGGAAGGAAGGAAGGAAGGAGAAGTGGGAGGAAGGAAGAAAGAGGGGGAGGGAAGGAGGGGGAAAGAAAAAAGAAAGAAGGAAGGAAGGAAGGAGAGAGAAGAGTGGGAGGGAGGAAGGAAGAGGAGAAAGGAGGGGGAAGAAAGAAAGAAAGAAAGAAAGAAAGAAAGAAAGAAAGAAAGAAAGAAAGAAAGAAAGAAAAGAAAAGAAAGAATGCTGGTACTCTGTAGTATTTCAGGTGGAGAAAAAAAATAAGTTTTTGAGGATTAAAAAAATGGAACCAGTAAAAAAACAACACCCCACTTTTAAAAAATGGTACTTAAGCTATTTTTAAAAAATGGTACTTAACCTTTTTTTAAAGTGCTTCCAACTTTTCATGCAATCGTTTTAGTTCCTTGACCTTCCTTTGAAACAACTACATGCAAGCAACAGGAATGCACCATATATTTTTACTCCTGAAATTTTTTTTTGTTATCGTGTTGAAGTGGTGATAGCGGGGCAGAGTTGAGCTAGAGCGCTTGGTTAGTTGACTATTCTTCTTAACTGACTGAAAAAAACAAACAACCCCTAGATTCACACATTGCCTTAAACCAGGGGTCTGCAGACTTGGAAACTTTAAGACTTGTGGACTTCAACTCCCAGGATTTGGATTTGTAGCTGGCTTTTTTCATGACCTAAGCCAAAAACGCCATCTTTTGTATTCAGTGACGAATCCAAGCAAAAGTTCTTTAATTGATTTGAAAGTTCTACAAACACCTCACATAATTATCGAATGAATGGCTGGTGAACAAAACGCAACTTGCAGAGCTGGCTAAAAATAGACTAGACTAGACTAGACTAGACTAGACTAGACTAGACTAGAATAGAATAGGAATTAGAATTGAATTGAATAGAATAGAATAGAATAGAATAGAATAGAATAGAATAGAATAGAATTAGAATTAGAATTAGAATTAGAATTAGAACAGAACAGAACAGAACAGAACAGAATAGTTTAGTTGGAAGGGACCTTGGAGGTCTTCTAGTCCAACCCCCTGCTCAGGCAGGAAACCCTATCCCATTTCACACAAATGGTTGTCCAAATCTCTTCTTAAAAACTTCCAGCGTTGGAGAATTCACAACTTCTGGAGGCAAGCTGTTCCACTGGTTAATTGTTCTAACTGTAATTAACTGATTTGACCAGGGGGAGTAACATCTGCATTTATGGCGGAAGGGAAACCCCTTCTAGACATCTTGTATGAAAGCGGGGAGGGGAATGCAGTTATAATTTATGGCTGTGATGATTAGGGGAAAAATGGATAACAGAAAAAAGTGTGTGTTTTCTGTAATTGTAGAGTAAGAGATAATTTATAAGGTATGCTTCCCCCACCCCCAGTGGCATTTGGTTTGATTTAATTTATTCTGGATAGAAATAAGCAGAAGCTGGCTTTAATCTCCTTTTACTTCAACAAATGTTTTCATATATTATAAACAAACCTCCTTAGTGTGCTGTGTTTATTCTGGAAAGGAAAGTTGTAAATTGGTAGAGAGAAGGGGGTGAAAGTGCTCATTACCTTAAGGTAAAAGGTAAAGATTCCCCTCGAGTTGTTCCTGACTCTAGGAGGCAGTGCTCATCTCCATTTCAAAGCCAAAGAGCCAGCGCTGCCCGAAGATGTCTCCATGGTCATGTGACCGGCATGACTAAACGCCAAAGGCACACAGAAGGCTGTTCCCTTCCCACTAAAGGTGGTCCCTATTTTTTTTCTACTTGCATTTTTTACCTGCTTTCGAACTGCTAGGTTGGCAGAAGTTGGGACAAGTCATGGGAGCTCACCCTGTTATGCCGCACTAGGGATTCGAACCGCTGACCTGCTGATCTTTCGATCGACAAGCTCAGCGTCTTACCCACTCAGCCACTGCATCCCGATGCTAATTACCTTAGGCTGCCCTTTACTCCAGCACTCCAGGATTTAAAATGTTTTAACAGGGGATTGAGCCCTTCGCAAAGAATTAAAGCCATCCCGACCCAACTTCAGCCCAACTCAAGTTCAAGCATTAGAACGTAAACTATTATAACTTAGAATGGATGACTGTTCAAGGCGCAAATTGCTTGCAGCTCTAACAGAAATGCAACTATTTCAACTGGATCTTTAAAAACTCAAAACTGCAAACCCCGAAAAGTTCAACAGAACTGCAAAAGCACTTTGTCGCAAGCACATTTTTTGGGAAACAGACCGTTCTCTTAGCATCACCGCACAATGTAATTCTACAGGTAACCCTCTCTTCAGCGACTGACTTGTTCAGGGGCCGTTCGCAGTTACGAGGGTGATGGAAAAGTAACTTTGCAAGAAAAAAGGCTCTGAAGATCAGGCAGCTCAGCTGTGATCACCAGAGCCTTTTTTTTAACCTTTTAAAAGCATTTTTTTACGACCTATTCAGCTGAATAGGTTGTAAAAATTTTTTTTTAAAGTAAAAAAAAGAGAGGCTCTGACAATCAGGCAGCTCAGCTGTGATCATCAGAACCTCTTTTTTTTTAACCTTTTAAAAGCATTTTTTAAAAAGAAGTGGCAAGTGGGCAACTGGGCGATTGGGTGGGCATGGGCGAGGTCGTGGGGGGAGAGATTTTTGCTACCAGTTCTCCGAACCACCCGCTGCCATCACTACCGGATCTCCTGATCCGGTCCGAACCGGGAGCATTTCACCCCTGGCCTTAGGAAAGGGGACCTGCAACATTTGCTTTCTCTCCATTCTGGTGGGTCAGGTGGATGTAACTCTGGAAGAGACAGTCCTTCAGATCAGGGGTTTCCAACTGTGGCAACTTTAAGACTTGTGGACTTCAACTCCCAAAGTTGCTGGCTATGGAATTCTGGGAGCTGAAGTCCACAAGTCTTAAAGTTGCCAAGGTTGGAGATCCCTACTTCAGATAACTTGGGTGCTGTGACTCGTCCTCCCTCCTCTCTTCAGCCGGGCCCCTCCCATCTCCAACCGGGCCTTTTATCAGACTCCGACTCCGATAATGAAGATGAACGGCCTGTCATGCCTCCAGCCCCCGGCCTGGCCCCATGCCCGGAGAGGATTCAAGGAGTGAAAGGAGAAGCCCAATAAACCTCACTCATACAGCGTGTGTTCCTTTGGCTCAGCCTTCAGAGCAGGAAGCCAGCCTGGTGGTGGAATTATCCGGGCCTACTCCCTCTGACCCCTCCCTTTCCCAGACGCTGATAGCAGATCCAGCTGAAGACAATGCAAAGTGGGAGGACCCTCGCTTCCGGAGATCTGAGAGGCGACGCCAGCATAAGGGAGGGAGGGGCAGGCCTGGATAAATGTGAGTCATGGAGCCACACCCCACAGCCTACATAAAGGACCTGCTTTTGGCATTCCAACCTTGAGTCAAGCAAAGTCTTATCTAGTTTGCTGATATCGGACCCTATCGCTGAAGTCACAACTTGGTCTCCTGCCTGCCCTGATAAACCTCGAAGGCACTTGGCAAGCTGCAGAGGCTTCGTTGCCAAGTTTGTTACGGACTTCCTTGACTCGTTCGTCGGAGTGGGGGGTGGGACACGACATTGGGCTACTTTAGAAATCTGACCCTTGGAAATATATAGAAGACAAGCACATTATATATCAGCCTTACCCCTCTCCTGCCCTGCCCTTGGGAACAGCCTCCTTCCAAAGTCAACCTTTTCTCTTTTCCCCATCCATCTTATCACTCTGATGGCATCTATTTCCATGAGCCAGATTTAAAATGCTCCCTATTGTCTCGCTTAATCAGTTTCCGCCGGGGATTTATGCCGGCAGTCCAAGAGTCCCTGAGGGCTGATGGATTTATGCCACTTTAATTTCTTCCTCCGCTTTTTCTTTTTTTCTTTTCTTTTTTTCCAAAAAGAGAGCAAACTGAGCAGACTCAACAAAAGGGTCAGCTAAATTTGAAAAAACCAGGTTGCAAAGATAACCCCGTAGATGGCCCATCTGTCCTTCCGGCTCGCTTTAGCTTGAAAAGAAACTCAAGAGACACTCCGATGCCTTGGAGATTTATCAATCGTATGGATGCTTTAACTTCTGGGTTTTGTTTTTTTTGAAAGTCTATCTCCTGGTATGGGCAGAACATGCACTTGGGCTGCTCAGAGCTTCAGAAATCTATTTTTTTCATGGATGTTTTTCTTTATCAATCACAGTAATGAAAGAGCAACAGAATGATATATGTCCAGGCCAGTTAATTTCCTTGTCAGTTCTGTAAGGCTGTCTCTTCCAACCGTCTATAACTCACTACCCACCGGACTTTCTCTTCTCTTCCCCTCCAATGTCTACCTAATTCCCTTTAGCAAAGGATTGCATTACATTCCAGAGCATTGCAACCCGTTCTCTGTTAGTCACTGGCATATTTGAACCCTCTGTTGTTGTTGTTGTTTTTCTTCACAGTGCATCATGCCCACTGCTTTGGGGTACATCTAAATAAACTGGAAATGCTGCAAAGCAGATGTGATTGTGGGTCACACTAAGCTAGGATGCATTTTCATTTATGACTTTGCGTTACGTATCAGTCCAACTTATTGGATTACGTAAGAATCCAATTTAACCGGCCAGAATTGTTGAGTTAAGCAGCATACAGGATACTACTACAACTGCTACTACTACTGCTACTAGAATAGAATAGAATAGAATAGAATAGAATAGAATAGAATAGAATAGAATAGAATAGAATAGAATAGAATAGGAGTTTTTATTGGCCAAGTGCGATTGGACACACAAGGAATTTGTCTTTGGTGCAAAAGCTCTCAGTGTACATAAAAGAAAAGATACCTTCATCAAGGTACAACACTTACAACACTTAATGATAGTCATAGGGTACAAATTTAACATTTAATGATACAACACTTAATGATAGTCATAGGCTACAATTAAGCATACAGCATACTACTACTATGGCTGCTACTACTACTACTGCTACTACTACAACTACTAATTCCTGCAATAACACCAGTGGAACTGCAAAAAACTGAGCTACTCGGAACTTCATGCATTTTAAGAAAATACTTGGTTGATACCTAGGATGCTGAGAGCAACCTGTATCAACCATTAGCACCAGTCAATATTTCTGATACATTTTTTAATTGTTCAGTTGACTGAGTTTCATGTTTAATGAATAATAGATAATGATGATGATGATGATGAATAAAAAAGATAATAATAATAATGACAGTCACCTGCCACATAAAACCCCAGACTTAACAATTGTCTATAACAGGGGTCTCCAACCTTGGCAACTTTGCTGGCTGGGGAATTCTGAGAGTTGAAGTCCGCCAGGCTTAAAGTTGCCAAGATTGGAGACCCTATAAGAAAGTAAAAAGTAAAAGTCTATAAGAAAGTTAAAAAAAAATTGTCTCACTTAGCAACAGAAATTTGGGGCGCAATTGTGGTTGTAAGTCAAGGCTGTACAAGGCTGTCTGAAATGCTACATTGATATGTGGAATTGCTTGAGACAAGTTTAACTGCCCTACAGATAGTTCTCGACTTACAACCATGCTTTTAGTATTTGAGTGGTTGCCACAAAGAGGAGGGGGTCAACTTATTTTCCAAAGCACCAGAGGGCAGGATGGAAATTAATCAAAGAGAGAAACAACCTGGAATTAAGGAGAAACTTCCTAACGGTGAAGACAATCAACCAGTGGAACAGCTGGCCTCCAGAAATCGTGGACGCTTCATCCCTGGAGGTTTTTAAAAAAGACTGGCCAGTCACTAATCTGAGATGGTATAGGTTTTCCAGCTTGAGCAGGGGGTTGGAATAGAAGACCTCCAAGGTCCCTTCCAGCTCTATTCTGATTAATATTGATTAATCCGTTTAACAGATTGGAACGAAGTGGAGAAGATAACAAAATGCAAAGACCTACAAAGAGAAACAGAACCACTGTGGAAAAAGCAATCAAAAGTACTATCAATAGTAATAGGCGCCTTGGGTGCAGTCCCGAAACAACTGGAGCACCACTGGAACACTGTCGGCATTGGCAAATTCACCGTCAGTCAATTGCAAAAAGTGGCTTTACTCGGAATAGCTTCCGTTAATGTGACGATATTTGTACCATCGGACATCCAGAACTGCCTATGCCAGGTGTTCCTTTGGAAAGGACTCGATAGGTAGACAAAAATGCCAAACGCAGCCTGAACATCTGGCTGACTGTGGCGAACCAAAATAATAACTATCGGCATTGACAAAATCCCCATCAGTCAATTGCGAAAGATAGATTCAGGGGTGGGGCTGCTGGGGGTTCGGGAGAACCTCTAGCTAAGATTCTGTGTAGTTTGGAAAACCCCCAAATCCCACTCCTGGATGGCCCTGCCCATCCTGCTCCTCCTAGGAGTCCCCACACGGCCCGTTTTGGATGCAGGTAAGTGGAGGGCGCGCACGGACGTTCGGGGAGGGCAAAAAACGGACCTAGCAGAAGCTCAGGAAGGCTGGAAACGGGCCCATTTCCAGCCTCCAGAGGGCCTCCGGAGCCTGGGATGGCCGTTTTCACCCTAGGCTCGACAAAAGCCTCTGGATCCTGGGGAGGGCAAAAACGCCCGCCCCACATGGTGCAGGAGGCTGACTAGGCCACGCCCACCATGACCACGCCCACCCAGCGACCAGGCAGAGAATCCCTTGCTAAAATTTTTGAAGTCCGCCCCTGGATAGATTTACTCGGAACAGCTGAAACCATGTGACAATACTTTTAGCACTTGTTGTGACCCAGACCCAAGTAGGTAGCAACAAACTCAGTCCGTGATAAAATAAACTTTATTCGAACAGCTGGGAATTACTTCATTCCCAGCGTGGTGTAACTCAAAATAAAACAAAGGCCTCACAAACACGCATTCTTCGGTTATCACAAACCTGAGTCCAATTAGGCAAAGTGCCAAAGGCCCTTCCTGATAAATGTCCAGAAGTCAGAGCAGAGAATGGAGCAAAGAACGCAGCTACAACGTTGTTTTCCGGCAAGCTGAAACACCGGTGCTGGTCTTGTTTTAAACCTTATGGGAGGGGCCAATCATCTCTTGGCCTTACTCCCGAGTTGTCCTCTCTGCTTGAGCTGCTCTTGCCTTCTGGCAGCTCGTCTCATGCGTGCATTAGGAACAGGCTTCTCCTGTTCCTCTCCCTCACTACTATCAGTCTCTGGAGGCTCTGGAGTCCTCACCTCACTTCCCGATGCGTCTGGCCTGTTGACGGACCACAACAGCACTATCAGACAACAACATTTGCCTATCTCAGATTCTTGGGAAGGACTTGAGAGTTGGATAAAAAGCCAACTCCCATCTTAAACATCTGGCTGCCTATGCAATGAACCCTTCAAGAAACCAGGGTTTAAATATGCATGAATTTGAATAAATAATTGACTCTGTCCATAAGTTGAGACTCAGCTGGGAATTCTTCTTCTTCTTTTTCTTTTTTAAAGGTACACTTACTTCTAGCTGTGTTCCTATATCTACAGGGAGATTTTAAAATTTCATCTGCATGTTAAACAAGGGGATGTTTGCAATATGCATTCATTGAAATTCACAGAAATATTATGGGAAATCATTTTAGCCAGGCTGGACTTTCTCGTAGAAAATGTGACTTGTTCTTAATAAGAAGGATGTAGGAGAAATTCGTTTTCTTGGCATTTTAATCGGAATCGATCTAATTCACGTGCCCACTAGTCAACACACAAACTGGGATACGGTCGTAGTTTGAGAGCATGCCATTTTTCAATTGTTACAAGTGCTTCTTGCTTCAAAAAGGAAGAGCATTCGGGGGAAAAGGAAGTGCACGTAAAAACCGTGCATGGGAAAACTTTACACAAAGCCATACAAATATTAAGGGAAAGCGCCCACAAATAGTTGAATATTAGGAGAAACAGATGCAAAATGCATGCACCTCTCTTGTACTCGCCGGCTGATGCAGAGATCAGATGAAATGGGGCTAAAAATCGGAAAAGGGATAAATGGAATTCATTTTAAATTCATCAATTTGTATAGAGCTACTATCAAAAGGAGGAAAAAAAATAAAAACTGAATACTTTTTAACATGGATCTGTTTTATCAATGGCTAACTAGCAGAAGTAAGGGACACGGTGGCTCAGTGGCTAAGACACTGAGCTTGTTGATCGAAAGGTCCGCAGTTCAGCGGATTGAGTCCCTAGCACCGCATAACAGGGTGAGCTCCCGTTCGTTGTACCAGCTTCTGCCAACCTAGCAGTTCAAAAGCACGTAAAAATGCAAATAGAAAAATAGGGACCACCTTTGGTGGGAAGGTCACAGCGTTCCGTGCACCTTTGGTGTTGAGCCATGCCGGCCACATGACCACGGAGTCGTCTTCGGACAGCCCTGGCTCTTTGGCTTAGAAACAGAGATGAGCACTGCCCCCTAGAGTCAGGAACGACTAGCACATATGTGCGAGGGGAACCTTTATCTTTACCTTTAACTAGCAGAAACAGAAGTTAGAAATGTAGAAGCATAAGAGAAGGATTAATTACATAAGGAAGGTCCACTGAAATGGATAAGCAAATACTGCTATTATTATGTGACCAATATCACTGTTATGAATATTACTGTTTTTATAATGATTACTGTTTCTGAAAAGTAACTGTACTCAGACAACACACTGTTAATGTAGACATTGATTTTTTTATATTTAATAAAAACCTTTTAAAACTTTTTTAAAAAGGAGAAAAAATCTGTAAGATGTTGAGAAAGCAGGATTCATTATTATGGGAAATGGAAATAAATGAAAGCTCTCGCAAGCATTTAAAATATTTCCCAATGGTGTTTTTTTTTTTGTGGGGAGGGGGTGATGGTCTTTAAAATATAAACTGCAGAAGGAATTTTGAATTCATGTTGATGTGTTTTGGCAGAGTTCTCATGTAAGAGATGGCGTTCGACTCCCCATCCGATCAAAATCCCTGGGGTGACTTTGAGCTAATCTTGCTCTAAGATCTCTTATTGGGTTGCGTTCGACTCCCCATCCGATCATAAAATCCCTGGGGTGACTTTGAGCTAATCTTGCTCTAAGATCTCTTATTGGGTTACTGTAAGGAAGAACAGAAGGAAAAAACAACCAGGGGTATTTGGCACCCTTTAGCCATTCCAAAGAAAAGTGGACATGGATTTATTTTAAGTTTACCTGGGCTTTATATAATTCTAGCTGTAGCACATTCAAAAGAATATAACAGAACTAGAAATGGGGAATCAGAAAGATTATGGGAGCAGCTGTCTTTCAAAGAAAATCCATAGCAATGGGGTAATGTATGTGTGGGTGTGTGTGGGGGGGAGACAGAGAGAGAGAGAGGAAGAGAAAGAAAGAGAGAGAGAGAGAAAAGGGAAATAGAGAGAAAGAAAGAGCGGGATAGAGAAAAAAGAGAAAGAGAGAGAGAAAGAGAGAGAAGGAGGGGAAGAGAGAAAAAGAGAAAGAGAAGAGAGAGAGAGAGAGGGAAAGAGAAGAAGAAAGAGAGAGACAGTGACAGAGAGAAAAGGGAGAAGAGAGAGAGGAAAAGAGTGAGAGAGAGGGAAAGAGAGAGAGAAAGGGAAAGAGGGAGAAAGAGAGAGGAAGAGAGAAAGAGAGAGGGTGAAAGATAGATTGAAAGATAGATAGATAGATAGACAGAGAAAGAAAGAGAGAGAGAGAGAGAGAAATAGAGAAAAAGAAAGAGAGTGGGATAGAGAAAAAGAGACAGAGAGAAGGAGAGGAAGAGAGAAAAAGGGAAAGAGAAGACAGAGAGGGAAAGAGAAAGAAAAAGAGAGGAAGAGAGAGAGAGAAAGAGAGAGAAAAGGGAGGAGAGAGAGGTAAAGAGTAAGAGAAAGGGAAAGAGAGAGCGACAGAGAGGGAAAGAGAAAGGGGAAAAGAGAGAGAGAGGAAGAGAGAAAGAGAGAGGGTGAAAGATAGATAGATAGATAGATAGATAGATAGATAGATAGATAGATAGATAGATATAAAAATATAAAAACAGCCTTTATTTAAATCTTTTGTCTTAATCCCCTCTCATGTATTTGTTGATTTTATCTTTTGTTTTATGGCTTCATAAATGTAATCGTATTTTATCCGGTTGGCCTTGTTGGTCAAATGTTGATCTGTTTCAGGGTTGTTGTTGTTTTGTTGGCTGGGGAATTCTGGGAGTTGGAGTCCATACCGCTTCAGGTCGCTGAGGCTGAGAAAGAATGTTCTAATGAATTCCATGCCAGTTCATAGATATGAACTACGATAGACAGACAAACAGACAGACAGACAGACAGAGTGGTTGATGGAACTGAACGTTGGTTGATACGAAGGATTCCCATTTGACAAATAAGGATGAAAGCAACAGAACGCATATTTCTTCTCCCCCTACCTCCAAAAAAAGCTTCACCCAAAAGCTCAGCAGAGGCAGAGAGGCAAACAAACAATCGGGGAAAAATGTCACTTGAGAGAGATAAGTTTGAAATCCAATTAGAGTCGAAGGCAAGGAATATGCCCTCGCTTAATAAGACACTTAACATTACAGCAAAGTTGGGTCGAGTTAGCAGCAGTTGTGCTGATGATAGAAAACCTGCCGTGTGTGCCAAGGGGACTAGCTGTGTGAGTTAATTTCTGTGAAAAGCCACATTTTTTTTCCCCCTATCATCAATTGCCAGGAAATTCACTCGATAAAAGGTTCCTAATGTAATGAGCTCAAACAAAACCGGACCAATTAAGGCACAGGTTGGTAATAAACCTAATTGTTCTTCAGAGAGTGACTCACAACTACTCAAGATCTCGTGAAATAACATCGGATCTGAAAATACAGATTCTCAATCATCATTCTCGATCATGGTTGTTCCAAAGGCAACTGGATTTTCTTAGTTTTTCCCCTTGAAAACGTTTCACTTCTCATCCAAGAAGCTTCTTCGGTTCTGAATGGATACTGAGGAATGGGAAGATTTATATTCTTCGCAAGTCATCTGATTGTTAGCACACTGAGAGCCGTTGCAGCCACTTGGGGGTTTATCTGTACCCTCAAAGTCATCTGAACCAGAGTTCAAATGGGTGGGAGGCCCTTCTTGGGATTACTGAAAGGTTCAATGTTTTCAAAGGAAAAAAAAAAACAAGTAAGAGAGGG